>NC_134706.1:30851795-31101795 GCF_043290135.1 Rhipicephalus microplus | reverse complement strand
AATGAGCTACATATCAGCCCCCCCCCCCCCCCCTTGCGTTTGTCAAGTGGCTGAAGTTACCGATTAAGCTGAGAGCTTTAGCGCAGATGCCTTTTTCACGCCAGCTTATAAAAAAAAGCATAAGCTTCTTCCTGACCCCCTTCTTTTTTTAATTTCAATTGAAATTGCCCAGCATTTGTGCCCATATGCCGTAGTTCGTGCAAATTTACGCACCTGCACTGATAATTCTGTTTGTCCCACTGCTCACTATAGTGAGGCGATGCAGGAGACCTCTGGTAAAAAAATATTCTCAGATAGATAGATAGATAGATAGATAGATAGATAGATAGATAGATAGATAGATAGATAGATAGATAGATAGATAGATAGATAGATAGATAGATAGATAGATAGATAGATAGATAGATAGATAGATAGATAGATAGATAGATAGATAGATAGATAGATAGATAGATAGATAGATAGATAGATAGATAGATAGATAGATAGATAGATAGATAGATAGATAGACGTACGGACGGACGGACGGATGAATGGACAGATGGGTGGATGGATGGACGAATAGATGGATAAATGATAGATAGTACATTTCATCCCATGCGGACCACAATAAAGGTTGGCGTCCCACCCTGTCAAACTAAGATATACAACGACTCTTTTATCCCTAAAACCCGCGCGAAATGGAATGGTCTCGCCTCCATCGCTGTAGTTGCTTGTACCAACTACAAGAATGCCATTGAAAATGCCGTACATTTTTATTAGTATTATAATCAATTGTATTAACACACTCTTGTACACGTATTGAGCCCTGATTTTTGCAATGATCTCAGGCTCTGTAAGTATCTGTAATAAATAACAAATAAACAAGCAGGGAACAGCCTCAAGCCAACCATGAGCGGTGGGCACAAAATGAGTCCAGAGAGCGACGAGATGGCACCGCTTTCTACTACAAAGTGCGGTCCAAAAAAAAAAAAAAAGAACTAGGGCGAGCCATGCACAGTGGGGCCTCGAGGCTCACGACGAAATGGCCATAGGATCCTTTTGCGTCCGTTTATTAGGGCGGATGCCGCACGGCGCTGATCAAACGGAAAAGAATGTGAGCGTCCTATAGCTTTCACAGAAACAGAAGGTGATATAGTATAAGGACGAGTCTCTGGGAGGGACAAAACAACGAACGTCAAAACGCAGCACACACAAAAAAAAAAGCAAACTGGGACGGAGAAGCGTCGGGAACGACGATGAGACAGTTCCGGAGTTTCGTTCGGGAACCGAGCGACGACTCAATCAATGCGGCCTGTAATTGCCCCGCTGCCGGGCTGTACGGTCGCGCAGTCGTCGAACGACGACGAGCAAGACGATGCCTCGGCGCGCTGATGCTGCTGCGCAGGACTCGATGAGATCGGAGAGCAGAGTCTCCCCTCCCCCCCTTTTCAGGCCGCTACAACGAAGGTCCGTGTGGAACGGTCTCTTCCGAGTTTGTTTCTCCCAAGGGAGCGCAATGCTCTTACTATGTCTTTCATATCTTCCTTTCTCGCTCTGTTTCTTTATTACTTTGTCCTACTGCTGCGCCTACATTGTCTCGCACTGTGCCTATTGTGCCTTCACTTCTCCTTTGTCTTACTTCGTATACTTTTTCCAACTTCTTCGTATTGCAGCACTCACTCATTTGTTAACTCTGCCTTACTTCTTTTTACATTTTTGTTTGCTTTGTCTTATCTTTTCATTTACTTTGTCCTACGTTTTCTTTGTTCTTTGGCCAGTTCGTCCAAAGTTGTTTCACCTCGTCTTACTTCGACTCACTCTTTTGTTACTTGGTATTGCGTTTTCTAAAGTCATAGCCTGTTTTGTCTTTGTTCTCTCAACGCTGATGCTGCTGATGCTGCTGTGTGTGTGCTTTGTCTTACAAAGCCTTATATATTGATTGATTTGTGGGGTTTAACGTCCCAAAACCACCCTATGAATATGAGAGACGCCGTAGTGGAGGGCTCCGGAAATTTTGACCACCTGGGGTTCTTTAACGTGCACCCTAATCTGAGCACACGGGCCTACAACATTTCCGCCTCCATCGGAAATGCAGCCGCCGCAGTCGGGATACGAACCCGCAACCTGCGGGTCAGCAGAAAAAGCCTTATGTTTAATAGTTATAAGTTATCACTTTCTAACTATTCTCTTTCTCTCTCTTTTCTTCTTTCCTTTTTTCTTTTCCGCTTGTGCTTTCATGGGCCATTTTTTCCTTCCTCGTTCTTCATGCGTCTATTGGTCTCTTGCATCCACTTTCTTGTCCTCTTCAAGGTTCTAGTTTTTTCGACAGCAGCGCAAGCTGTAGTAATACGGATGACAATGATATTTATCATTTTTGACTGAGCTAAGCACGAAAGTTCCACCTTCGTACCCCGGCGAATCGCGGGGAGAAGAAACGAGGCGGCTGTCCAAAAAGCTCGTTGCAACTTCTGCTGGCTGCTTCCTCGTCGGGCTGACGAAAACGCGATTGTCCAGATCGGAGAGATCTGGCCCTCCTTTGTTCCTGATCTCTCGGTGACCTAATTGAGTAATGAGGAAGTGTGCTTGAGCAGAAAAGTCGGCGCAAGAGATTCCGAGAAGGGCGAAGGGTCCTTGGACCCTTTGGAGGTCTAGTCCGTCGTCGAGCACCTTTGTGGGTGTTCGCTGAACTGTCACAGCGAACAAAAAAGAACGCGAAATACGTAGATATAAGGAGCAGTGAAATAGAATAGGTAGCGTAAAGCTGTTCCTTCAGTGAAACTCACTGTGGAGACATATAATCGCCTCACTGGGGAGACCGATAATCGAAATATAAATTACGCCGTAATCATCCTTAACCTTGCAGGGAAACGCGATCTAAGCAGTAAGTGTGGATTTTCTTCTCACCGACGTTCCACGTGCATGGCTACCTAATCTTGTTCCCTTTTTTTTTGTCTTTTCGTCTTCCATCTTATTTCTAAGGCGACACCTTCGACAAATGACGTCCCAGTATTTCATTCACCCTCTGCACGACTATGGCCTGCAGTGGGCGTAAGTTATGCTGATGATGGCCGGTTCTAGAACGACATCCCGTCTTTAAATATTTCTTAATCATTTCAGTGCCGTTACCCGCCACGAACTTCTATGCTCACTACAGGATTGTACCGACCCAGAGAAGACGAAACTGCTTTGATAAGCAAGTATAGCCAGTGTTCTCCGTATACGAGTCAGCTAGCTAGGAGACCACATCTTTACACAACTTCTGGAACTGTGCATTTGCACGCGCAATCTGGAAAAGTGAGAGACGGTATAAGGCGAGTAAGTTGCCCGAGCGAAGTTGTAGCACGAGTTTTCCCGGTCTCCACGAAGGAACGAACGCGATCACAGAAAGAGACGCTTGGTGGCGGCATGCAATCACTTAGCGAGGAGGGTTAAAAGGACTGCCCTATTCCGACCGACGAATGAACAGCCACACTATGTGTACCCGAACCAAGCTTCCAGTTGCTGCAGTGTGCAATGGACGCCGCCTCGGCCTCCCCGTCGGTCTTCTGTACTGGCTCGGCTATACAGCTCTGACAGCTTGGCGCCGTGCCAAAGCGATACGTACACGCATATGCCTGGCCTTCTCTAGCGGAGTCCATTAGGAAATCCATCTAGGCGTGTTCTCGCCACGTACGAGTGAAAAGGGAGCGTATGTACGTACATGTGCTACAATGCGTTGCTCGGTGCACTATTTGCGTTTCCACTCTAAGCGCGGGGAAACCACGGGTTGTGCCAGTACACTTAGGGCTTTATTGAGAGCGGCTGTTCTGCACACCCTTACCACTTCATCTCTTCTCCATCGCGTTTTTTTTGTGTGTGTGTGTGAAAGGCCACGTGCTTTCGAGGAGAAACTTTTGCGGTCGTGCCTACGACCGCGGCTGCGTGCAGTAGGCTGCTCGGAGATGATGGACTGAAATATCACGTCTTCCCTATAGATGCACTGCACCGTATTCGAGCTCATGTGGACAGAGAATCTGTGGAACGCCATGAAATACCGAGAATACACATTTTGTTTTGGTTACAATTTGCTTTGGGAACGCAAAACTAATCAGAGAAAGCGACAAGATGAAATTGATTATACTGTTGTCAAGAAGCACATACCAAACGGTCTGACTTCATTAAGGTAGCCTTCTTCGTATCGCGAGTCTCAAAGTCGAGCATTGTTAAACACCGAAGGAACCAAAATCGACATCATCATGACGTCATCACATGACATCGCTTGCTTGTAGAAGTCAAAGTCGGCCGATCCCCGCGCTACTGCAACACCTACACAGGTTCACACAGGTTCAACATCTTAAAGTAAGGAACAAAAATAGGTAGATGGGGAGGGGGCAGAGACAGCACAGTCGACTAGCAATGTCAAAGTAAATGAATCAGTGTTTCGTCAAAGCATATCCGCTTCTGCTTGCGTTCTGAGTTTACTTACTTCGCGAAAGAAACGAAACTGAGCATTCAACTTTATTCGTGATTCTTGTAGGGGAGACTAGCTAGCGGACGACAATGTCTTCGACGGCCCGGTCATTACGTCGACCAGCGATGGGGGTAAGGGAAAAAAAAAAACGTTTTGCCCTTGACGACCAATGGGCAAGATATTCCCCGCCCCTGCCTTGCCCCAAGCATACATTGTTTATTAGAGGGAACTGTGCCACCGCAATCGTTCAGACATGTGACACCGCCATAGTGATAGGTAGTACATGAGTTTGACAAATATCCATAGTTGCGGCTTCGGGCGCTTGTGGCTTTGTTAGGTGTTTCGGTTTCGGCGTCTGCTTCGGATAAAAGTATTGTGAACTTTGTAAGCCTGTTTGAATTGGTGAGCCCGATAGGGTCAAGCACGAAAAGTGGAACTGCCGACCACTTGCTGAACTTCACCTTGCGATGCTAGCGACACGGACCCGTACGGAGCCGAAAGAAACGAATATAAAGCAAGTCCGTGTACTACCCGTCATTACCAACCTGACTGACGCGCTCTCATGGACACCGATTCCAGTACTCCATCTTGTGTATTATATAAAGAAATTCTAAGCATCAGAGCAGGACCCCTAAGGTGTGCGCCTCGGCAGAAACATGTGGGCGCGCAAGACTCGATCGTAAGCCATGCCAAGACCGACCACCTTCTTGCTCACCCGAGCGATCCGAGTCTTGCGCGACCACAGGCTCACCGAAGAGATTAGGTTCGTCTCTGTAGTTCTTAGCTGGAGAAGAACGAAAGAAGTGCCACCGGAGAATGAGCGCTGCGTTGCATCACGTCGCCGCTGCCGCGGCACAGGAAGTATGCCCCTCCGCTGCCCTAGCCATTTTCCTCTCCCTCTTCTTCTTTTTTTTTTTCGTCTTGCTCGTCTTCTCGATGTTTCAAGCCTCGGGGTTGCAGCGGCGCGTCGACGAAAAGAACGCGGTGGCGGGTTTAGACAGCCATCGATCGGCACTGACATTCGCTTACCCTTTGCACATGCGAAATGGAGAGGAAGATGTGTAAGAAAAGAGCTGGCCTGGCGGAAAGAGAAAGAAAGAAAGAAAGAAAGAAGGAAAGAAAGGAAAAGGGAAGGAAGTAACGAAAGAAAAAAATCCAAGAAGGAAGGAAGCAAAGAAAGAAATTGTATACACGAAGCCACCGGTTCCGTCCAGTCCAAGGGACTTTGAAAGCCACAAACATAAGAAACAGTGAAAATAAATAGATTGACTAAGAAAAGGGGAGGAGGATGGGGCTTGTGAGGGCATCCGTCATGCTCCGCTGCGTTTATGGGGGCAACCACGCTTCCTCTGGATGAACGCATCGAGGGAGACGTGTGCGCCCCCTATTTAATCATCATTATTATTTGCATGAAACGAGATCAGGATGATTGCGCGAGTGAAAGGGGGAGAAAAAGGTCTGGTTGTACGAAGGAATGAACGAAAAGGAAAATGGACGCTCTGCGCTGCTGTGACAGCCTCGCTCCGACTACATGCCCTTCCGGCATGGCATCTAGAGACTGGCCGTTACTGCTGTTAAGCAAGATTGCAGGATGGGGGGAGGTTATGGTCAGTTGTTGGGAACGATGACGGAAGGAAGGAGTGCAGAAGGAACGCATTGACGCAGTGCTGTCAGCGACCTAGGAATAATAGAGAGCTGCGCTGGTTGGTACAAGTTCTTGGACATCTTGGAGACAGCGCAAACACGACACAGACGAGAAAGAGAGGACGGCAGCTGTGGTTTGTGCTTCTATCCTCTCTTGTCCGTGTCGTTTTTCGCGCTGTTATCAAGAAAGAGGGGAGACAAACCGAAGGACATGGAGGTTTGACGCTGCTATCAAGGTGTTCAAGAGTGAACCCACGACGTCGCCCTGCAAGTGGCGTCGTTTCTGGACACAGTGTTCTCGCCGATGTTCGAAAAAATGGTAATACTTGCGCGAAGCCGGGCAAGATTCTAAACAGCAAAGCTGGATAATTCTAAATTCGGATCCGGTTGCTTCTACGATGTTGCTAGGCCTTCCCAGGTCGTTTCCAACTACATTCTCAGCGCATGGAGGTTCGAGTTAAACAACAGACAGTCACAAGCACAACACGGATGTCAGAATTCTGGAGACAGAAACTCGCGCTGAAACCCAGCGTTCGCATCTCGCATAGATCTACGCACTCATCGTCATTCGCGTAAGGCTTCCATCGGTTCGCGGTCTTCTGGAAGCCGCCGTTGCTTTACCCGTTTTCTAGTGTTCTCTAGTTGTACGTACCACTGAAGCAGTCCGTACATGTCATTTTCCTCTCCCATTCTTCGTTTATAAACCCTCACCCTATTCTTTTTTTTTGCAGTGTCTCGTCCTCGGCTTCCTCCCCCCCCCCCTTTTTTTTTCTCTTCCCACGAACTCCCCGTTCCGCCCCTCTTGCGCGTTGTTTTCCGTGGCTCGACGGAGCGTAGCGCCCACCACGACAGGATTCTTCGACCGAGTCAGAAAAAATTGCGCCGATGTTCGGGCTTGTAAACTTCCTCGCGCTTCTTGATATTAATTTTATGTTCCGTCATACCAGGGCCCTCCTACGTGTTTTTAAGGTTCTTCTCTTTCTCTCTCTCTCATTTCTTTCTCTCTCTTTCTATATATATATATATATATATATATATATATATATATATATATATATATATATATATATATATATATATATATATATATATATATATATATATATATATATATATATATATATATACACAGGCTTGCCTCGACAAGTTTGATGAATCGACCAGCGTTGTGCCGAGTGGATTGAGACGTAATCGAGCATTCCGCTGCTCCAGGAGGTTCTCCGCAGCCGATGCTCAAGAGTGGCGTACGGTGAGACAAAGGAAACGAAACAAACAACATAGATAAATGAGAGGGCTTTGGTTGCACGAGCGGGATATATTGTGATTCCAGAGTAAGCGGAAACCGGGTGCCGTGGCGTAGCGGTCGACGGGAAAGAAAAACGGCGGCTACTTCGGGGGATAGTTGTGGAAGATAAACGAGAATGCTCTGCTATAGGGCGTTCGCAATATAACGAAGCGGGTGTTATAGCGGAACGTCGGCCTAGTTGGTTAGAGTGGTTTGCGTTTCGGTTAAGCCAGTGAGTTGGTCCGGTTATCTATCTTGTTGTTTATCTGAAGGGCGTGGTACTTTAGGGACCTGGCTTGTCCATCCGCAGATCTCATGAGGCGTGATGACGCTCACACTGAGTTCATCAATGCGGGCCTAAAACAAAGCAAGCGACGCTCAGAACCAACAGTGCGTCAAGCTTCAAGCAGTGCTTCATGCCGAGAAATCAACTGTAAAGCCGTTGCAATGGGCACTTAATCGCCTACAATCTTGCGTGTTGATTGCCTTTCTGAGCACGTGCATGCGGAGGAAGAGGGGGGGGGGGGGGTAGTTTCCAGTTGCAGCAACGCTGCACGTGTTCCGATGCATTACTTGACCTTCAACAATGTTCTCGACTCGTTAAGAAGGAATGTAATAACAAAACCGAATTCTCGAGCTCAACGTGACTCTATGTATACGTGCGTCCGGGGCACTCTTCCCTCCCTCGCCGCCTGCGATACGGGAACAACGGCGGGGCTAAAATTAAGCGTGCCTGCTAAACGCTGTTTTGCATCAACAAGGGCAATCTCTACTTCGCCCTCCCCCCCCCCCCCCCTTTTTTTTTTCGAAGAACCCCCTCGCTCGCTTTTAAGTGCGCGCATACCTCTGTGGAAATCACGCAGAGCTTGCAACGCGCGAGCTAAGAGCGAAAGTCAAGCGGACGCACGATGCGGCGCACTTTTCTTATTCTGCTGACTCATTGCGCGTGATGTGTACGCTGACGCAGCGGTGGCTCGAGGGCGGAGTTAGGTCCCTGTAGTATCCCTGATAGACGGGCCATCAGTAAACGATCGATATTCAACATATTCAACATGAGGGCAATTGAGATTTTGCGAGACTTTGCATTTCTTGTTTACACGGGCTTACAAAATGGCGTCCGCCGTTGATGTCGATGTTTGTCGCCTGTCCAAGTGCGCTTTCTACTTCTAAATATTGTCCTCCGCCAAAACTGCAGAGCTCGTTTCCATAGCTGGCTTAAAAATATCACGCGCGTTATTCCGACCTTGCTACGACGTAGGGATCGCCTTACCAAAGCAACATAATAAAGAAAAAGAAAGAATGCTCCGTGGAAACTACATGTGTTTTTAAACCTGGCCGACAGAAGGCGTAGCAGCTACCAGTGCACGATTTTCTTTTCGACCCATTGACACCGCCATCTTGGACTGATAAGCGTTTGTTTTCTAGATTGGTCTAGGTCACAACATGAAATGATCGTTGTCAAGAAACGTTGAATGTGCCAGCAAAGCGATTTTGTGCGAGCGAGTTGGCCGTAGCACTGTTTGTTTATTTGGTACGAATACTAAACTGCAACGTCATTAGCCTGAAATGGCGACGCCTGAGCGTGGTTGGAAATCAGTGTATAGGAACATTGATTGGCATTCATTAGATTGATTGCACTTCACACATACGCTTAACAATGCTCACATTTGATTTAAGTCATCGATGTTGTAATTTCTTTTGCCAAGAGCTTGTCTGCGATATTAATTAATCTCGCTTGAATGAATTCGAAAAACGCATGTAATGAGTGAAAGAGAGAGAGAGAAGTGTTTCAATAAAAAGCCGCAGATGTTAGGCTGGCTATTCGCCTGATATGCTGCTCCTCGTTCTGGTTGTAGTCTACAGCTGTGTGTGTGTGTGTATGGCGTGTGTGGGGCGTGTGCACATCATCAGAGTATATATCATAATTGAATAGTCTAACGTGATCAGCTGTGAATGTAATTCACCTTTGCCCGTGTAGCAGCAACAAAACTGGCGTTAACACCTAATCGCATTCGCTGCGAATTAAGTAACACGTGACAGTGGCACAACAGCAGTCAACAACATAAAGGTTGACAACACCCGGGGACAAAAAAAGATACAGACACGGCACTCAACACTCATTCCCTAGGAGGCCAACTTCATCGCGCAGTGATCATTGCAAATGAGGTTTCCCATTCAGAATGTCTCCAATAGTTGAATCACTTCAGCGGCCTGCGAACGGTGAGCCGACTCTTGCGAAAGAAAACAAAAACTTACCACCGATGCCAAAAACTATAACTCAAATTTTCAAGAAACAGGATTGACTGCTTCGCTCACACACAGGTAGTTCGATCACCCGACTGCGTTGGACGGGGTATTTCTTTTTTTTTTCTCCTTTCGGTATCGGAATTTCCACCGTGAGGAATGTCGTATGTAGGTTTTCTCATTGTTATCTTTGTGTTGTATACTTCTCGAACGGGTGTCAATTGTCACATTTCGATCGCAGAAATAGCCTTGGAGGAGAATACTGTGAAGAAGAAGGACACGCGAAACGGCCGACTCGATGATCTGAAATCCCGGAACGACTCCCCAATGCTCCTTCTTTTCTTTTTTTTTTTTTGGTGAATGAATTGTCGTGAGAAAGCGAAGTCCCAGTGGCACAGTTGTGGGCGCCATCTTTTTTAACTACAGAACGGAGCTATAAGACTTATTTCGTCGGCTCAGCATCCCCCCCCCCCCCTCTTCTCTTATACCCCCTTTTTTTTTTCGTGGTTCCTCCTTTTTCTCGGAGAGAATTTCACAATGTCGGCGACAAACGCATTTCTTGTTCGCCTCCCAGGTAAAGCCAAGACCGCCACAGTTACTTATATCACGCGGTACACTTTCGATTCTTGAACCTCGAAGAATTCGAACAGCATAGAATCGATGGTTCTATCGGAATGGTCTCGTCTCACGTGGGTCTTTTAATCTTCCCAACTAAGAATGCGTTTTATTTGCTCCTTACTTAAGTTTTCAGCCCTTTCCATTTTATTTTGATCATAGACGCAGACTCGGGGACCCAAGGCTTTTGGTTCCAGCGTTCTGAGATCTAGTGAAACACACAGCCCTGAAATTACAACAGTTTATTAGGTTACCCGCATCATCTCTGAAATCTAGGGCTCTGGGGTTCTTGGCTCTGGAATTCATAGATGTGTGATACTTAGCTCCGCTATCCTTGACTCTGGCCTGCTTGGCTCTGAAATCCTTGGCTTCACAATCGTTGACTGTGGTATCGTTTCTCTTGGATCCTTGACTCTGAGATCTTTGACTCTAGGATCCTTGCTTCTGGTATACGAGTGGTCCTGTTGAGCGAAAATCTGGAGTCCTGCACTCCTGGATTCCAAGTTTCGGTAAAGAAACTTCTCGCATTCACGACTAAGCTACATTTGAGGATCTGTGTTGAACCGCCCTTCGGTTCGGTACCTCCGATAGCATTGCTATGCATAACTTCGCACGCGTTCCTTTTCTGGAGCAGGCGCAACCCGTTCACTGTCTTTATTGAGGGCGTTTGACTGCGTGCGTGTATGTGCGCCACTGGATAGTTTCCTTAGTAGAAAAAAAAAAGGGGGGGGGGTTGAGGCCACAAAACCCCGTCATCGGTCAAACG
Organism: Rhipicephalus microplus; assembly: GCF_043290135.1. Lineage (NCBI taxonomy): Eukaryota > Metazoa > Arthropoda > Arachnida > Ixodida > Ixodidae > Rhipicephalus > Rhipicephalus microplus. The sequence goes on along the minus strand of NC_134706.1, from coordinate 31,090,809 downwards.
CTGTCAGCTGTCCACAGTACGGCGTGATGGGATCTATCACCAATGCTGAGGCAGTTTTTCTTTTCTTCTATACTTAATATTGTGTGTGTGGCAGCTCGTTTGATGATTACCCAGACTTTATGGATCAAGAAAAGTTCATCTACAAGCATCGGTAAGAAAAGTGGGCAGTGAGGAGACGAAGTATGTAAGAGGAACAAGCAAAACAAAAATGTTCAGAGGTGTTGGTTTGTTGGTTCTTGTTGCACGACAACGTCCCAAGAACTTAGTGCAGGACAGTTTCGAGAGCTCTGCGATACAGGCTATAGAGCCCAGGCCCATATCTTGCCCAGCCTGCATTCTGTCTCGTTCCGTTCGTTCAGACGTCGTCCATCACGTTGAAGTTTTTGAGAGACCTTCTTCCGAAACCTCGAGATGTCTGGAAGTTTCGAACTCGCATTAACGTCGTGTCTTGCTCTACTTCTAAACAAGAGCTTCCAGTTCTTCTCCCCCATCCATCATTGCCGGAACACGTAAAATCCCACAGATTTTCTTGCCCGTGCACGACGCTTTTGCAGGCCCACCCACTCCTTCACACGCTAATCTTGCGATAACCTGGTTGGATTTCTTGCGCTTGTGTCGACGGTGTTGTCGGCGTTGTGTTAAACTTAAGGGCGGAAGCTTGAACGTAAAGTTTGCCTGAGTATACTAGTTGGACATGGGCCGGGCATGTAGTGCGTAGACAGGATAACCGCTGGTCATTAAGGGTAACTAACTGGATTCCCAGAGAAGGCAAGCGGGTTAGGGGGAGATAGAAGGTTGGGTGGGCAGATGAGATTAAGAAGTTTGCGGGTGTAAATTGGCAGCAGCAAGCACAGGACCGGGTTAACTGGCGGAACATGGGAGAGGCCTTTGTCTGGTAGTGGACGTAGTCGGGCTGATGATGATGATGATGATGATGATGATGATGACCAGTTGTCAAAACTGGTTTAAGCCTGCACTCTCTTTTCTTATCCCTGGCTCAGCTGTAAAAACCACTCCCTTCATCAAGGCTGAAGCCTCAAATGTATCGTTGAACGGCTCCATAACCGATGTACGGCATTGGTATGAAGTGGTAAAAAAAAACATAAAGCGCGAGTCCACATCATAATGACGTCATGATCCGATGTCGCCGTATGACATAATGACGTTACGGATCACAGCGAAAATGTCACTTCCTCGTGACGTCATCGTTATGTCGTATGATTACGTTATCGTTTGGCATCGCCATACGGCCAAGCGGAGGTCATGCACCACCACGAGCGGTGCAGTGAGCTTGCTGTCGTATATAAGCGACAATCCACTCTGAACAACAAACTTATGTAAGGCGTACCTCCCCCCCCCCGACTCTCATTATGTCATGAGCGAAGTTGTGGCCCCCGATTGTACGACTCGGTGCATTAGTACTAAGTGCGAAGCGAAATTTCGCCTTCAAGTTTCACAGAGCGTGACATGCCACTGAACTTTCTCTCTTTTTTTTTTCTGTTTCCTCTAAACTTGATGGTGCGAAGCACAGCATGCAACGCGCTATTTACTACTGGTGCAACTATTCAAATAAAACTCTTCAACTTTATGCGTTAAAGTGCAATATCATTGCCAGTCAAGCTGAGGTGGGGAACATTGAAATCAAATTAAGACCTCCCGAAGTTTTTTTTTAGGTGGCACTCAAATCTAGGAACACATTGTCACTCTATTTATTTATTTATTTATTTATTTATTTATTTATTTATTTATTTATTTATTTATTTATTTATATGGTTGTTCTTTCCACTCTACTCAGAATGCGGTCTCCGCGCAGCGGAAAGCGAACCCAGCTCCACAACCTCAGTAGGCCAAACGCCTAAGCCCCTAAGCAAGCGTGGTAGGGCACTTCTTCACTATGCACGTCTAGAGTATACGGTACGCAAAGCTTTGTCCTTGTTGTCACTGCGCGTGCGTCATGAGCTAACCTCTTGGATACGCACGTTATGTCTGCCCCGTCGCGGCGCTCTAGTCGGTAAGGCAGTCGGCTGCTGACCCGCAGGTCGCGAGATCGAATCCCGGCTGCAGCGGCTGCATTTGCGATGGAGGCGGAAATGCTGTAGGCCCGTGTGCTCAGATTTGGGTGCACGGTAAAGAATCCCAGGTGATCGAAATTTGCGGAGTCCTCCACTACGGCGTCTCTCATAATCATATGGTGGTTTTGGGACGTTAAACACCACATACCAATCAATGAACGCACGTTATAACTGGAGCATTGCCTGGATGACGCAGCAAAACCCGGACACAGGAATAAAGGAAGAATGCGAGACAAGCATTGGCTTCCAACGATGAAAACTTCATATTCTGGATTGGGCAAGAGGTTTTGTGGGGTGTACAAGTACGTCTAATATTTTGAAAATCAAATATTTTCCACTATATGTTAGCGCTTGTTTCGCTTCCCTTATCGCGCTTTTGTTCTGTTGCGCCATCCATATCACGTTCAACCAGACCGATGAGCACACGGTGCCACTCTTATCGAACATTACGTGCGAGCATCCTATAATCAACCATTTCACCGATAACGCTTATCTCGTCCATTTCTTCCCGCGATTCATATGCATTCACCCTTTTCAGTTTTTTTATCAGCAACTTTTTTTTGATCAGCATCTTGATGCTGATGTTCAAAATATGCTTGTTATGTGCACCATTATCCAATCTATAGTACCTGTAAAATGCCCAATTTATGCCGTTCACTTTTTTTTTAGATAGGCGTATGCGATCTAACCGAAGGGGAAGGGGAGGCGCCCACCTCTAGTCACCTCAACGCAGAGGGTGCAAAGTCAGCCCAACACATTGACATGATAGCGAGGGGGTGAGGGCGCTGCAATAAATTTTCACCCCCCCCCCCCCAAAGGGTTACCCTGCTCATGCCTGTAGATATATCTAATAATCTGTCTATTCCTAAGTCATTCTCATGCTTCAGACTTCGTAATTCACAATGTCCTTCAATTTAACTTCAGGTATTACTATGTTAGCACTTGCACCTATATTGCTGTACTTCTTCTTCATATTAGGTTGGAGTTTTCTGACCTCTAAAATCTATCCCCATATTCAACCCCAACGCGACCCATCGGGGAGGCCTGTAAGGTATTTGCAATTTCATTGGCCTCCCCGATGGGTCGAGTTTGGGGTGAATATGTGGTTAGAATATGTGGTTAGAATATGTGGTTACCTGTAAGGTGTTTGCAATTTAATTTTCTCTTCGCAACATTTCTTTTTAACATCTTTCATTCCCCTCACCCCTTTCCCCACCGCAGGGTAGCCAGCCGGTCTAAGAACTGGCTAATCTCCCTGTCTTTCCGCTTCAACTTTCTTCCTCCTCCTTCCTGCAATTTAAATAAATGAATAATTAACATTTTGCAAAGCGACGTGCATGCCCAAGCAGCGCGAGCACCACGAAGCCTTACTCTATATATCTCTCCATATATCTCTCCATTATATATGTATAAGACGCTCGCATTGACTGTGCGGGGGCGTCCCACGCCCATCGAAGCCGGGGTACGACGAAGGCGCCTCCACTCTGCCGTCCGCCCGATGCTCTTGCATACAGGGCGCAGGTTGAGTGTAAGTAAGAACGAGCAAGAAGAAGGGAAGGGGGGTCGCGCATACTACGATGGTTGCCGGCGCGGAGTGAGAGAGGGGGCTGCGCGTCTGGACTTTGATTGTTTTTCGGACGCCGCGCATCGGAGGTCCGCTTTTGTGCGTGCCGGATGACGGGGCGCTATTCTTGGCCTTTCGAAAGCGCGGCTCCTCTCGCTCGCGCGCAGCAACAGCTGCCCAGCAGCGGCAGCGGCGGAGGAGACGGCCGCCGTAACAACGCACGCAGGCGAAAAAAAAAAAAAAAAAAGGTGCTCTCCTGTACATACCGGTGGGCCGCACAAGTTCCCTCTTCTTCTCCTAATACTCGTGGGACGACTAATTTCGCCGATGAGTCAGAAATCGCCGGACGTCTTCGTAAAGGACGTCGTCTATTCGAGAACGCTGGGGGTGTGTATAAGTGATGCTTGTTAAGCATCTATGCCATCTTCTGATGAAGACGTCTTCGTAAATGACGTAATTTTTTCGAGAACGCGGGGGTTGTATAAGTGATTCTTGTTAAGCGTCTATGCCATCTTCTAATAAAGCAAGCGATAGTGATGTACCTGCAGGGTTTCATGGACCCAAACCACGGTGCGATTCTGAGTGACGCCGTAGTGAGGGTCTCCGGGAATTCAGACACTCCAGCGTTCTTTAGCGTGCACTGACATCACGCAGTAGGGACCTCTGTCATTCGGCCTTGTATCCGAAATGGGACAGCAGCGGCGGGGTCCAACCCACGACCTTTCGGTTAACAACCGAGTACAGTAACGACTTCACCACCGCGGCTGAGAGAATGGGGCCTGTATGTTGCCAATGAATGTGACGGCTTATTCAAGGGGGGAAATTGCTCATCGCACACCGTTATACGGAGTGACCCGATGTCGGTGTACGAAACCCCGCGTGGCGCAGTCTTCTAGACGGAGGCAAAAGTGTAATGGAACAACAAACGATCAACGAAATGAAGAAAGAATTGAAGAAAAGTGGATAAGATACAATGAATGACCAACGAACAAAATGAGGCTTTTGATTTGTGGGGTTTAACGTCTCAAAATCGCCATGTGATTATGAGAGACGCCGTAGTGGAGGGCTCCGGAAATTTAGACCGCCTGGGGTTCTTTAACGTGCACCCAAATCTGAGCACACGGGCCTACAACATTTCCGCCTCCATCGGAAATGCTGCCGCCGCAGCCAGGATTCGAACCCGCGACCTGCGGGTCAGCAGCGGAGTACCTTAGCCACTAGACCACTGCGGCGGGGCAACAAAATGAGGCTACAAATAAATAAAGATGGAAAGAATGAAGGGGAGAATACAAGAATCGGCTAAGAGAAGTAATTATAGAAGGGATGCCAACATAAAGTAAACTACGCACGACAAAATGAAATGATACTAGAAAGCATGTAAGAAGAAAGTAGGGAAGAAAGAAGAAATGGAAGAACGAAAAAAATATATGCAATAATGGAAGGATAGAAGGAAAGATGAGCGAAAGTGAGACGGAAGTAAAGGCTGAAAGAAAGCGAAGAAGGACGCAAGAAAGGACGCCAGCAGAGAAAAGTGGCCCCGGCGGTGGACTTGGTTCAATTGGATTAAACGAGACGCGCTTTGGTTGCCAAGCCCACGTCGAAATTGGATTACGCACGCGAGTGAGCCAACAAAGCTAGAGACGCGCGCAACTGTATTCCGGTGTCTATCTTTATTTTATTTTATTTTTTTTCTGCAGCTAACGTAACGCGTTGCACTGCGCACCTTGCCGATCCTGCCGCCGTGTCTGCTGCACTGCCACTAACTATACTTACCGTACCTGTGGCGACGAGACGACGAACGAGCCACGCGTAGACATTGCGTACAGAACCGGATGCACCAGGGTGGTCTTCTTCTCTGGTATCCCGCGCAAAGAGTAAAACGAGGCAAACATGAACAATGATTCCGAAGGCATGCTTATTCGCGACCATACCTGATTAGAACTTGGTTATAACCAAGGAGACTGGCTTCACTTCTGCTAGTAAGGCGTTGGGGGAACTTCAGCAAGGGGCGAAGCTCCTTATAGCGGCACCTGTTTGTCCCTCGTAGTCGTAGTTGTAGTGTGTAAGCAGTCTTACATTTTGACCTCCAAGGTGGTTCTGGTGAGAGATTCCTTCTGTGCGTTGTTGAAAGAAAAAAAATTCGCAGCGTGCGCGTTAACTAAAGGCCCAATTCTCCTGTCTCTCATTCCCCCTTAGCAGCCATTGGCATGTACATTGAGCATCATCTGACAAGAAAAGGTTGCTACGTTATACTCGCTGGGTGTAACCTCCTTGGTTTTAGAAAGGTTTAGCGAGCGTTGGGCTGCATAGCCATGAATACAGTGAACTAGTATATACCATGAACTCGAGGTGGTTAAAGGTGGGAAGTAGACACGAAGCGCAAGCCGTAAGAAAATATGCGTGTGCCTCCTCTCGTTCAGTCCTTGGAATGTCCGTTGGATGGCGGTGCTTATTTATGCGGAATATATGATGAAAAGATGCTAGATGGTGGTTCTTGGAGTGTTGACTAGATGGACAAAGGGACACAGAGATAGATGCATGGACGGACGCACGGATGGCTTCACGGACGGATGGACGCATGGACGGACGCAGGGGCGGACGCACAGATGAGCGTGCGGACGCACGAACAGACGCACGCACGGACGGGCAAGTGGACGCACGGACGGTCACACAGACGGACGCATGGACGGACGGAAGCAAGAACGAATTGACGGACGGATGCTTCGCCCCCCTCACCATCATTCACTCCGTGAATATGCTGCCATTTTTTTTTCTTTTAAACCTACTTGATTAGATCCTATGATAAAAGAATCGGCTCCGGTCGCAGAACTATACCGCACACCAGCCATTCGCAAGGCATATAGTGGTGCTACGTGCATTTCGCTCTGATTGCCGGTACTGTTTTCTCTGTTAAAGTAAACACATAATATTGATTAAAGGTTCATTGTTGCAACAAGAAATTATCCCGATGGCCGAACAACAATAACACAATCCTCAAGAAAGTTTACTAGGATGTCCAAATTATTCTTCTAAAACCAGTGACACGATGCGTGCCTGGGTGGTATACCATCTGAAACGCTTCAAGAATTGGCGTTCTGCTTCTGTCGCCGTTTCGTAGGTATTGCGAGAGACCATGTAGTTGGTATCCTCGGGACGGCTTTAAGCTCTCCCATAGTAGAGTACCTCGTACTCTAAATCGTTAAAGCTTTTTCAAAACACACGCTGGCACAGCCTCATGCAGCTTGAGGCCCACTGGATGGCTTATCCCTCTCTCATACTAGAGTACCAAGCACCCTAAATCGTTACCGACGTTTGGTAAACAAGGCCTCACGAAATCTTTTCAGCCGCTACCACAATGTAACGAAGTTTCGAATGGCGAGAATCGTGGCTTTTATATACACTGTTCTCGCAAAGTAAGTGCCGTACTTACGCATATACACGAAAGAAAGGGAGAATGTTGACTGTATAATAAACGCGTCTTCATTGATTTCTCGATACTTTCGATATCATAGCTCCGAATTCGGTTAATTAGGATATTCTTTTTACCCATCCCGTGAAATCCCAATGAACGAGCTCGCAATGCATACAGGGTGTCCCAAGTAACTTTCGGCAGAGTTTTTAAATATGCCGGCACTCGCGATTACGACGCGACTAAATGCATGTTGCTCACCGTTGCCTGGAGTTAATGACACTATTTTTTGTGTTCTCAAATATTGCTAATTAGACATGTTAAATTAACTTTCCAAGAAACGAAGATAGATAAAAATTTAGATAAAAAGCGAAAAATGTCCACAGACCATACGGTATAAAATATAGCCTAAGAGTTAGAACATGATATTTAAAAACAACGTACTCAACAATCACATAAATGTGCACCTGCGGTGATGTTAACAAATTGAAGAGAAACTGTTGTATGCACTCAGCAATCAAATAATCACCAACAATAGTCGATAGTCGCATAAATATGCGCTGTCAAGTTCTTTCTTTCTTAGCCTTCTCTAGTTTTTCTTTTATTCTCGGGGGGGGGGGGGGGGCACCTCAATTCTTTGAAACGACGCTTACATAAACTGCACTTTTCGAACGTGCCGCGGTGGGGAGCCAAGTGCTGCCACGAAGAGGGACGGTGGTTTACGGGGCGCTCTCTCTGTCTCAGAAGCCCGCGAGGCGGCTGAGGAGCTTGGCATCTCAGTCCCCACGTGGGAGCTGCCCGCAACACAGTGATCTGTGTATTGGAGGACCAAATAAAAGTTTATCCAATCCAATCTCTGTCTCAGCTGTCAGAAGTTTCGCAACACCGCCTACACCGCGGCACTTCGCTTCGTTCGTGTGCGCCGCCTTGATGTCCCACCAGGGGGACCAAAAGCGGGAAGCTTAATCTTGAATTCTAAAGATGCCAGCTAAAGGAGGCTTTTGAAGAGCTTCCTACTGTAGTGGCCTTTTCATTTTACCACCCTGGTGTGCTCAGTTTGGAACATTTTTGAAGGACAAAGCTGTCCTTATTTGAAGCTTCCCCGTTCATTTGCCTACGGTTGGTCACGTGGTTTTCGGCATGGCTCCAGCGGTAGTCGGAAGGACAGGAAGAGCTGAGTCACGCCAACATGGGTGAGGGCAAGGCTCAGTGGAAAATGTTAAAGAATAAGATGCACGCTGAGAGAGAGAAAGTCGAGGCTCGGCGAAAAAGTTAAACCAATAAGAGGCTTACTCAATACGGCGAAGGCGGACCTGACGAATCATCGGCTGCGCGCTGTGACAGCGTTCGCGAAGTGGAGCTGGCCACACATTTTACCACGAAAGTGTTTTATGCCGGGGCCCACCAAGATTTCAGTGACGTATTTCCGTCACAGAAACGGCTTTAAAAATACGTATTATCAGAGAGCAAACAAGAAAAAGGTTTGGTCAATGTGAGTTGAACCGACAACTTTTTTTCATGCACTTCTTTGAAGCTGAGTGCACTTTTTTACTGTTGCTGTTGTTACAGTGAGCTTATCAAGGTAGTATGGGCAGTGTCACCGCCATACAAGTACAATAGATGGTGCTGTCTCGTCACCATTTCTCGTCTCGTTTCCTAGAAGCGTGTACAATAGGATGGACGGAAGCACGGGTAAACGGACGCACGGAAGCATGGACGGACGGACGAAAGCATAGGCGAATGGACGCACGGACCGACGGACGCGTCGCCCCAGTCATCATAATTCACTCAGTGGATATGCTGTGTTTCTTTTTCATAATATGAGCTAGTTATTTACTATTAGTATAAAAATGGTTTTCCACTGTAATGTCTCTTTAAGCTACCAGCCAGGGTGGTCTCGGTAGCTACCGAATCCCTTCACTGTAATGTCCCTTTCAGCTGCCAGCCAGGCTGGTCTCGGTAGCTACCGAATCACTTCACTGTAATGTCCCTTTCAGCTACCAGCCAGGGTGGTCTCGGTAGCTACCGAATCCCTTCACTGTAATGTCCCTTTCAGCTGCCAACCAGGCTGGTCTCGGTAGCTACCGAATCACTTCACTGTAATGTCCCTTTCAGCTGCCAGCCAGGCTGGTCTCGGTAGCTACCGAATCGCTTCACTGTAATGCCCCTTTCAGCTGCCAGCCAGGGTGGTCTCGGTAGCTAACGAATCACTTCAGGAGTACGTCGGCGACAAGTTTGACAGGCCGTCGTCGTGCACCGTCAGCCCTCAAACGTGAGTTTTATGAAGGCGTGCTACACGGCGCGGGTGACGCGGCGACACGTCACGACGACAAGAAGCTCGAAACATTGTTACATTGTCCTCTTCTACGGAGCGTCGATCGAAGGCTTAACGACCGTCGGCCATTTTGGAAGCGGTGACCCATTGGGCCAACCTCCGTTGCGTAAGCGACATTTCACCGCGTGCGACGCAGTCGAGCGAACGAGCTTGCTGGCTTGTGTCCAGGAAGCACCGGGAAATCGGGCATACGGGCACGGTTGTCTTGTCTCCGTAAAACAAACAAACAAGAATAAAAAGACAAAAACGAGAAAATGTCCAATTTGTGCAGTCCTGCAGCAACGATATGTTTGGCAAAATGGCTGACTATGTTCCAAGTGTACTCTACCATGTTTAAGTTCAAGTTTGTTCAACATCAACGATGCTTACAAAAAAAAAGTGTGTAGGTGGGGGTGAGGGGGATTCTCATAGGAGATGTGACAGGAAAGAATATATGCATCATTCAGTGGTTATAGTATCTTTGGTAAAAAAGAAAATTTACAGTGCAAAAAAAAATCCGAAAGCAAAAACACCCTTATGTTTAGCAGACAAAAAGCAAAAGGTAACACTTAAAATAATGTTAGAATACAAAACATAATCGGTATATGCACTCCCAGAAACAACCACTAAGAAGACGAAAGATAACCTTCCTTTTCTGCTGCCCTTAAATGATTCAAAATCGTCACTCATAACTTCCATTCCACCACCCTTCCTTCCGTCGCGTCATCCATGTGTTGCGTACCAACGCAGCGTCCAGCTTTGGGAAGCGCTAAGGCCTTTGTGGATATTTATAGGCTCATATAGAGATACTTAAGCACATCGCGTGACGTTGAAGCGAGCCCGACACGCCTTCTCGATTCGTGAAGATATCCACGTGTTCTTCGCACGTGCGTGTGTCGGTGCAATGTTCTTTCACGGTCGCTGGCCGATGATTACACGCTGTTGCATGGGGCTTCGATGAAAAGGAAGAAGGTCCCTTCTGAGCCGGTGGCCGTTGCGGCGAAGGTGTGCGTAGCGTAGATATAACGACCCCGTAGCACGCTCTCTGGTGTGGAACCAGGGGGCACAGACCCAGGAAGTGGAGGTGACTGAGGGTGGGGGAGTGGTCCGGACTGCAGGCCTGCGGCGCGCTTCTTTTATTGACGTCGTCCCCCGTATACGTTAGAGACATAGAAGATTACAGTTGGATGAAGAAAGGTGCCAGGGGGTTGCATTTTTTTGGCAAGCTTACGGTTTTCTGGGCCGCATTGCATGCCACGCACGCACGACAGACCCCACGCTCTTCTTGGAATGCCGACGGCGCGAGGGTACGAAGACGACGCGGCGTGACACGCTAGCATCCGTTTCCCTCCCGCCCCCTTCATTTTTAAGTGTGAATACACTTTATAAGCGACCCCAAACAATCCACCGCCGTCGGCGGCGTCCGCAGTCTTCTCTCTATCTTTAAAAGAAAGAGGACTTGGCGGGCCGCAGCGCGACGCTCTACCGAATAAACCACGGACGCGACGCTGATATCGGTGTCAGTAACGCGCCTTATACCCCCTCCCCCTTCGCTCGCTCCTCCGCTCTCCTCGCTCGCTGCAGCTGCGCGCGCACCCCTCTCTCGCGCGCGCCCGCCTTCTCGCTCAGTCTCCCGTCGAGAGCGGGTCGTGAGGGGGAGTAAAGTGAAAATACGTTGGCATTCGCCAGTGAGTTAACGTAAACTCCCCCGTGTGATCAAATTGCGATTCCCAGGAACCATTACACCATAAAGGCACCATAGTGTGAATAATAAATATAATAGTGCGAATTAATAAATACCCCTCATAGCAGCACCCCGTGTATTCGCACTTAACCATGTTCACCCTCGGGGAAATGCTTGGGAGTTTTTTTTTTTTTTTGTTGTTTCGCTCATCATTTAGTAGACCGCAAGTCACCTTATATAGAGAGGAAAGCCTTTACGGGACTCTTTACAATTGGAACACGTGGGTTATTTACTTATACGGCGGGAGGCGAAGTGAAAGAAAACACTTGAGGATGGAAGACACAGTGATAAAGCTGGTCGTCCGGGTTCAATTGGGAATACGTGATGACGCGTCCAAGCTATATGGTCTTGCGGGAGTGTACGGGGACCAGGATTTGGAGAGGAGCGCTCAGATTTAGCTATGTTATTTGCTTACCTCATTGCTTTTTGCTTACCTTTTTTCTACTGCTTTGTCTTTCTTCCGCCCCCTCTTGTCACTATTTCTTTTCTGCCTTTTTCTCTTTCTTTCCACCTTTCTTTCTTTCGTTCTTTCTTTCGCTGTCTTTTTCTCGTCCTCTCAGCCACAAGAAGCAATCTTGTGGTTCCCGCGAATGGTTTGCACGTACTTGGTAGTAGGACTTGGATTCCTGCGGCGCATACAAGCCCGAGTTTTCGGCGACGCCACCGGACTCGCCCGAAGTTTAAACAGCTCCTCCATTGAAAACAAGTATCCGCTGTACGCGATTAAGGTGAACTCTCGCCTATCTTCCTTATCGCGCCACAACAACTTCTCAACGGTAATTCGAGAAACATGACGTAGAGGAACGGCACAGTGGTCGAACATTTGCTCAAACGGGTCCGCAGAACGACCTGCATGCGAATGAAGAGTAAGCCGCGAGGTGGCGTTTGTGGACGCTACGGAAGACACACGAGTGCATTATGCCTGGTGTGCGAGCGGGAAGAACGCACTTTGTGCCTCACTGTACGGTTTTTGCGCCCTCGCCCAGTGATGGGGCACCACAATGCTCGAGTTACTGTACCCGAGGCACTGGGGTTTATGTGCGCACGTGTCACTGGTTCGCGTGCAGGCCGTAGCGGCGCACTATGCGGCAGTAAGCCCCACCGAAACAAGGCTGGTGCAGTAGTGGCGCGCAGCGCAGCGGTACGTGTCCATGTGGTAGAAAACTAAATGCGTGAGCACTAACTGCGAGTTTTTACGCCGTTATGGTTGACTGTGTGTGTGTACGTCTGTGCAGTGTTTTCTTTATTTTGAAGTTTTTATTATATTTTTTTAGCCAGGTCAAAATAGGCTTATCAAGCCGAAGGGCTCGGCATCGAATGCTAATCAGTACACTGGACAGAACGGGACGGGGCAGTAAGTGCGTGCGTTTGTGCGCTGCAAATTAGCACTAACCGCACAATGAAGCATCGCGCCCATAGCGTTTACGCAACTTAGCCATTACCCGCCGCGCCCAACCCTTCTTCGGACGTACTTCGTCACCTCCAAGACGCGTGCTTGCGTCCGCGTCTTCTGCACCTGACAGGAGCAGGACAGTGGGAGAGGCTGGCGGCTGATCAATGTCGGAGATGTCGGGCTTTCTTGGAGCCATTTTTAAAGCGAAGACGAGGCCTGCTTTTCGAGTCGCTTCTCACCCTTCCCTTACAAGTGTTGCAGAAGAGTACGGTCTATTCCACGACATCGTTCACTCACTCACCTCAATCAACTACCACCTTTCCCTCTAGCCCCGCCCACCACCAACTTCGGTCTGTGTTCGTGTTCCTTTCTCTTGTGCCTTTTTCGTTTCGTTACTTACGATGGCATTAATCTCCAAAAACCGATTCGCCCAGCATTGAACTCTTTTAGCCACCACCTCATGCACAGTAGTCTGCAGCTCCTTTCTCAGTGCCACCCTCCTCGCCCGCTCTTGAACATCTTTTTGTACCAGAGTCGATTCCTTTGCTTGGCCATTAGCGCGAGACGAGACTGCACCGATTAAGGCACTATAGGAGGCGTGTGGGTCGTTTGTGTGCGCCTTGCTGGAGACTTTCTCTCTTTTTTTTTTCTCCCTTCAGACTAGCTTATCCGCTTCGAAGCCTCTGGAACAAGGGGTTGCTGAGCGACGAGCGTGTAGCGACGTGTCTGTACCCGGCTGCCGTTTGAGGCTTGGCCTTGTGTCTATAACGGTTAGCGAGGTAGCCGAGTGCTTTTGCACATGCAAACATACGCAAACACGCGAGCGAGCGAGCCTGCGCATTAGCTAATGTCCAAGACTGGGCGCGTTGTGCTGATTAGCAGGACCGGCCAGCCCTGGAGCACGCGGGCGGCGGAGGCTTTGCGATTAGAACTGCTGGTTGGTCATCAAATGTTGCGTAAGTAGTCGCGCTTTTGTTTTCTGCTTGAATAGTTTGGTTAGCGGTAGTTCCAGTTTACTTAAGGCGGAAAGTCAAGTCAAGTCAAGTTTATTAAATAGTTCAGTTGAGTTACATGGTTAGCGTTATTACAGCAGGAGGTCCCAAAGTTTCAGAGAAACTGACAGGGGGACCTCCTATGGCTACATGGATGGGGTAATTACAAAAAATACAGCAATAGTATACGGACTTGTGAGTAATAATGAATAATCTTGATTAACAATAAAAATACGATCAATACACAGCATAATGGTAATACTCACTATTGAAAAATAACAAGGAAATAGTCAAAAGCAAGTGAAGACAAAAAAAACAATATTAATGAACTCTACGTGACAAATGCAACACGTTTCATTATCAGTGTTATCAATTATACGAAGGCAAATTGAAGTATTCAATTGCCTTTGAGCGAGAAGTACCCATCGCGGCTTCAAGCCCGGAAGTGGAACATAAAGGTTATATTATCAGTCCGCGCGAATTGTGGATCGAGGCGCGCTACATATATAGCTGTCTGATCACTTCGTCTTTCGACGCGGTACTGAAAAAATGACACGCGTCACCACGAGGTGCACGATGACGAGTGGGTGATTGGGCCCGTATTCACGAACCAACCTCAACCTTACCTCAAGTTTTCCTTAACAGTTTTAAGCCTTTGTTGCGCTCGATATACGAAGTAGGCGAGTATATGCATGGACCAATCTTGTTGTTATCTTCTACCCTGTTACATTTTTTGTGTCCTTATAAAGAAAGTAAAGAGTACAGGGGCTTTGTGCTGCCTAACTCTATAGGCAGCACAAAGAGCAGTCGGCTGTATCTAGGCAGGGTCTATTTGCAACATTAAGTTCATTGATTAATATGTGGGGTTTAACGTTTCAAAACCACCATGTGATTATGAGAGACGCCTTAGTGGAGGGCTCCGGCAATTTCGACCACCTAGAGTTTTCTTACCGTGCACCCAAATCTGAGCAGACGGGCCTACAGCATTTTCGCCTCCATCGAAAATGCAGCCACACCAGCCGGGATTCGATCCCGCGACTTGCGGGTTAGCAGCGGAGTGCCTTAATCACTATAACCCACCGTGGCGGGGCTGTAGTTTTAAGTTGTCACCCTGTACACACAGATTCGAGTGATACAAGTTGGTGTTTTAGAAAACAACGAAGGTGGTCTAGAAGGGAGTGTAAGGCTCTCAATCCACTTCCGGCTTCTACTTCCGAACTCTTTATCAACTTCCTGCACACGCATAGAACAACGAGAGCACGTGCAAAACACAAAAACAAACACACATGTTGAGAGCTGAGGGCCCCAGCAACCCGCCGAAACCATCCAGGCTGTGCGCGGAACGCCATGCCTTAATAAATAACGGACGCTCTGCGAAATGACATTTTCTTCTATTAACATCAACTGTGCTCGGAAAACTGCCTGCCTAATGAGTTTAGGCAGGTGATTGCTTTAGCCAAACGAGTATCAAGTACCCCGGCTATTGAATATTGTTGAACATCATATAGATCTACGTGCACACCGCTTAAAAAATTTATAAAAAAACTTTCTGTTACATTCCACGATAACTTATCAATAAAATATATCTGTCTAATTTTCTACGTGTACCACATATACAGTTTGGGCTACAATTTGAAAGTTCACAATTTAATGCGTATAGGTATATGTTCTTGGAGTGTCTGTATGATATGATTATTTTCATGAAGAGTTTTCATGTATGATGTCTGCCTGTAATGATTTATTTGCAGTGACAATTATGTACATGCATGTTTTGATTTTTCTGGTTGCTCTATTGTTTGTATACTCGCATCGCATGCAAACATGTACACGCATGCCGAATGCGCATGGGAGCCTCTGTCAGGCAGTACGGCCTTTAGCTCTTACTTCTCTCTCTGTATCAGAAAGAAATGAAATAAACTTCAAACTTCAAAGAAAACTAAGTAAGCATATGGCTGGACATTTCTTTGCAGGTGCGACTGGCGGCGCAATGTGCTACCACGTGGCTCCCTCGTGTGGGCGCATTGTTGTAGAACCAGCGTGTCTGTACACGTTTGCGTGAACGGAGGGGGAGGACTAGCGGCAGTTGTGCTACCGCCTTCGTCGCGTTTGTTCTATAGACTATTTTACGGACGGGTTTCAGAGCGGCCACGTTAGACTACTAATTTTGGTGTTCTGCATATTTAACAACTAAACGACAGTGTGTCAGTAGACGAATAAACATGAAAAATGGTTGAGTTGATGCAAACGACGTTTGATGCCCTTATTAATTCTTATCATAGTACAAAAACAAGAAAACATTGACCTAACAGCCCGAGATGGCGGAGCCAATATGTCTTGGGAAAAATAGTCCATAGAATGCGTCATGGTCGTCCTTCCAGGGTTACCGCCGGGCGGAGTTGAAAAGGCGCCAGAACTCAAGCCAAAAGAAGCCGAAGTAGCCATGTCCTTTAGTATTTTCGCCATATTTTTAGCCATATAAAACAAAAGTGGTATTATGAACAGGGTCTTTACTATTGAAGTATAAATAAAGCCATCTGGAATAAGTAAAAACAAAAAAAATTAAACGCAGCCGGTCAATAGCCATGACGCCAACATGAAATTTTCGCCGCCAAACGCGGCGAAAAGTAGTCGGCTTGGCAGAAAGTAGCCGCCAACGGTAACCAACCCCTTTTCCCTTCGTTTATTTCCTCGGTGTCTCTGACGCCCTGACTTGACGGCTCAACGGGCCTTCGGTGAGTGTGCCCGGGCCGCGGTCGACGTCAATGGGCTCCCGTAAAGAGCGCCCACTTAGTATTTGTACGGGGCGGCCCCTTAGGAACCGCTCCACACCCTCCCTGAACATAACTTACAGAATTCAATGTTTTTCCCCCTCATCCGACGCTGCTGCATGTCATGCCTGAGAACGAGGTTAAGGGGACCTAGAAGAACGCTTCATGATATTTTCTTTAGCGACACAAAAATATGACCTGACAGAGCGTCTAATCGCGGAATGGTACCATGGAAAACGCCTTGCAATATTTTTAATAGGAATTTTTTCATCTGTGGTGAACATGATGCCATGTAGACGCGTGACACACACTACGGACAGTAAGTGTGAGAGCAGTTCTTGTCTGAGAGTGGCGTTCTACTGCGCATGCGTCGAATGCACAACAGGTTCCGGAAACAAGATCGACCCTCAGATCGCTGTCTATCTAAACTCTGAGCCACGAGGACTCGGATAAATCGAACTTATCGCTTATTCGAACATCAGAATATCTTCTGCACAAGTCTGCGTTACTACGGCTCGCACCTTCAGCTCTTTTAAAGCAAAACGCTCTCGTTAAAATTGAGGTGAACGATCGCAAAATATTTTCATAGCACGTTCGTGCGATTTATTTGGTGCGTAACCATAGCAATTACAATTAAAAAAAAAGTGACAAGAGGAAAGTAGGACAAAATACTATTACCACTGTTAAACATCCTTGCTGAAGAGCTAGCAAAATAAGAACTCGAATCACTCGACATTTCTGTTCATTCGAGCCAATCAGATAATTTTTCCGTTGGCACCATCTTGCGTTTCTGTGGTTCCATTTTGAAATGCAGTTCACACTGTAATGTCGACGTTCGAATCAAGTTATAGGCATTCGTGAAACTAGAAACTCTGGCAACTCGAACTTCCCGTTCATTCGAACTAACCTGACTAGCTTTGTGTGCGTTACTGCAGTCCCGTTTCAAGCCCTCGGTAGAAACGAAAATAGCGTTAACGTGTCCCATATCTCACGACGGACATGTTATTCATTGACTGGTCGTAACTTAGCGCGAATTTGAAAGCACTCGCCTCTGGCGCTGCGTCTTCGTGTTCGGCTGTCAGGGAAGCGTAACTCAAAAGTCAACAGGCCCGTCGGTTTCAGCTTGTCGGAAAGAGGGCCATCCGAAAACATTTGTACGAGGCTGTGTAGTTTAGGAAGTCGGCCGGGATGTCATCGCCTGCCGGCTGTGTCTTTTTTCCCCCCCAACGATGCTTTTTTTTATCTCGCAGAATACGGTGGTGGCGTGCGCGGAACACCCGGTCCCCTAAGAGCAAGAAAATGCCGCCCTCAAAGCTTCACCGGTGGCGTGCGTATTGGTATATCATCATCATCATCAACAACAACAACAACAACATCGTCGTCGTCGTCGTCGTCGTCATCATCATCATCATCAGTAGTAGTAGTAGCAGCAGCAGCAGCAGCAGCCTGACTACGTCCACTGCAGGACAAGGGCCTCTCCCCTGTTCCGCCAATTAACTCGGTCCTGTGCTTGCTGCTGCCAATTTATACTTGTAAACTTTTTAATCTCATTTGCCCACCTAACCTTTTGTCTCCCCCTAATCCGCTTGCCTTCTATAGGAATCCATTTAGTCACCCTTAACGACCAGCGGTTATCCTGTCTACGCGCTACATGCCCGGCCCATGTCCATTTCCTCTTCCATATTGGTATTGGTATATAAGCAACGTTTTCCCAGTAGTTCACTCATTCACTCACTCAATAACACTTGTCCACTGAGATAACGTTTCCTAACCGACAGCACAGCACAAACGTCTAACGTTAAACCGTCGCGCCCACGTTGGCTTCTCCTTCGTCACGTGGTATCGCGAGTGCAGTCTTTCAGGGTCAGCTGGCAGCCGGCTGCCGCCACGGCGGGGCTGTCACTCAAGCCGCGACAGCCGACCGCGCCGGAGTGCCCGAAGGTAAACACGCCCCCCCAAAAAAAAAACGAACGGTCCCGATACCCATCTCAACACGCCATGGGACACGCGTACCGTCACACTTTTCTCTCTTATCTCTCTCTCTATTTTTGTCAGTCTCTGACCCTCTCCCATATTTTCAATTCTCTTTCTAGCTCCCCACCCTCTCTCACACGCACACTCTCTCTAACCCTCTCAGCTCTCCGCCTGTTTCTCTTGACCTCTCTTGACGTCTTCTCAAACTCCTTTACTTTATCTCTCTTAGCATCTTCTCTCTCTACCTTTCACCCTCTCTCTATCTCCCTCTTTCACTCTCTGCCATGTTTCTTCGCACCGTACGAATCAAAAGCGAACGCATTTTCGCAGCGCAGCGAATGCGAGCGGGACGAGGAACAACATACCTATCCGCGCAAGGAAACCAAAAAATATTATAGCGCCAAGAGGCACGCCCGCGGAGGCGGCGAAAGAAAAGAAAACGCTAGATCTGTGAGCCTGACGTCCGGCCCGCGGAGAACAGTTTTTGAAAGGGGGAGGAGGGTGCAACAACGGCGAGCCGCAGTTCTTGGCAACCGTCCCCTTAACCGACCCGGAGCTTAGGCCATAGCTCCGTACCACTTCAAGCCGTGGCTGCATCCGTGCGCGCGTATACTGTGGACGCCTCCGTCGTGCGCTGCCGTCTTTCACCGCACCTCGCGCCGGGGCGCCCACGGCTGATTATTTGAACGCGTCGTGGTTCTTATCTCGGGACGCAGCGTGCGGATCTGGCTTTGGCTTGGCTGTGTAATACTTGCTTCTATCGCGCCTGGCCCCCGCTGGTTCGCACCGCGTCTTTGATGCGTGCCGCCACCACGTTCTTCAATGGCACGAGAATGCGACCCGTTTTAGTGCCACTGCTAGCTTCATTCTGTATATCATGAACGGACGCTATAGAGTGAAACAATGAAACAGTTTAGATTTTAAAAAAATTGTACTTTGAGAGCTTTACCGCCGTTCATTTCGCCATCGTAGGTTTGTTGATGGAGGAGAGAGACAATCGCAAAATTTCATTTTGAAATTTCGCGCCACATTTTTCTAAAATGACGTCGTAGAATACAACGTGTACATTTCGCGCTTTGGCGCCGTTGACTGAGCAAAATTTTCTGAAACTTGGTATGTTAAGTCTATGCGACTATTTCAGGGGACCTTGTAATTCTTTTTTTTACCGGCAAGGAGCTGCGTTTGACTTATAAAGACACCGTCGGAATCTATGACGTCACGGCGTTTCGTGTGGAAATTTTAATGCAGCTCCGCCACTCGCCTTTTGTTTTCGTGCATTTTTTTTACTTACTAGGAGTGTTCTCGATAAATCGTGTTCTCAGTAATGTCGAATTGTAAGTTACTAATATGCCAGAAGTCGTTTTTTTTTTTTCCTTTGGGATCGAGTCCCCTTAGTTCCGTTTTTTTTTTTTTTGCACTACACAATCCCGGTATCATGAGCACAGGTGTCCTGGGCTCCTGCATAAGAGAGAACAACTTTAATCGCAGCGCCCAACTCCCTTCATTCAACGAGTTCGAAGAAAAAGAACATGCGGAATGGATTCAAACTTGAAAATGAATCATTGGCGTACTGCTCACCCCAGCTTTCTGGAGGCATGCGGAAGGGCGAGGGTAAAGAATGGAAATATGAACATTTTTTGGAATGCAACATGAGGGGTCTTTAGCCGTCACTACCACCAAAAGCTCTGCATGGTCATAACACCACACAAAGCATTGACATGACATGTTTGACTGAATGAATATAACGGGCTGGCTGGCTTGACTCTCGAGAATAGTATGGACTCCAGAAAAAAAAAAAAACGTCCACGTGATAACGTCGCAAGAACTGTCTAAATGAATTCTTAGCACAATTTGTCATGCGCAGTGACAATAGGGAGTTTTTTTTTTTTTTCTGAGCGGGTGCGGCTCTATACGCTTATAGACGTCAGACTCAGGAGTTTTGCAGACACGTAGCGCCACCTGACGTACCAGTTTTGGGTAGTGCAAAACCCAACTTCCTCCCGCAGTTGCTTGTGCAACCAGGTGCAGCCAGCGCGGGCTAAACAACGACTGAAGTAAATATTAGGCGCGTTTGCACATTAAACACTCGGAAGTAAGTTACTAATGTCTCTCTGCTAGTCAGACGCGTCATCCAACCGCCACCATGACGTGCTTGCTGGTTCACTCTCTAGAATGACGGCGAAAACAAGAGCAAACGCAACAGCTCCGCGCGCAACGAAGAAAGACCTCAGTCGACGCTACTGCTGCGTTGTGAATTGCCACTGATGTAAAAGACTTCAGCTTTAAAGATTTCCGCAGCTGTCAAGAAGCAAAACTACGGGAGCACGGGACCGCTGCAAACGTGTTGGCGAATGACTCGCGTTTTCCATAGCCGTTCGCATGAGGAAATGTGTAAATCTAGGTCTCCAGTTCCTGTTTTGAGTTGCCTTGACGGAGAACCGCGGTAACTTGGATGATGAAGCTTGACGGAGTCTCTGACCACGGTGCGCGCCGTGCAATAGACTGGTGATGCGCGCGATAAACATCGCACACACCGAGACCAGCGATAATCTGAGGTGGTCGCCATCACACAGGCTCGCGCACGTATGCCTTGAAGGTTTTGCGTTCCGGACTTACGTGATACGGGTAAAACGCACAATGGTGGTCGTGAGCGAAATCAGGTTTTTTTCTTGCCGCCGGTGTCCGCGATTACCGAGGCTATCTCGGAAACCTTGGTTTTGCTTTTCGTTGTACACCGAGAAAGTGGGCACGTATGTATTCTTATCTCAGTATATATATATATATATATATATATATATATATATATATATATATATATATATATATATATATATATATATATATATATATATATATATATATATATATATGTACAAACGGAAAATATCAGTCAACAGAACATTGTAGGATGCGTAATAAAACAGTTGGATGCACGTGAAGCGAGGGATCGATTCAGAATGCAACTGCAAAGGCGAAAATCACTGGGACCGTTCGTGCCCGATAAAGCAAGCTTGGTATAACTGGTCGTAAGACACGAAGCTCGTGTATGCACTTCGCCTTTTGTGCGTGTCTTACGCCGAATGAGACATTGCTGATTGATTGATTGATATGTGGGGTTTAACGTCCCAAAACCACCATATGATTATGAGAGACACCATAGTGGAGGGCTCCGGAAATTTCGACCACCCGGGGTTTTTTAACGTGCACCCAAGTCGGAGCAAACGGGCCTACAACATTTCCGCCTCCATCGGAAATGCAGCCGCCGCAGCCGGGATTCGATCCCGCGACCTGCGGGTCAGCAGCCGAGTACGTTAGCCACTAGACCACCGCGGCGGGGTGAACGAGACATTGTGTGCAGCCAGCCATTGTGCGATATCACCATCCCCACTCATCATGCCTTCGTCTTTCTCGTTCTTTCCAATTTCTCCTTACCCCCGTGCGGAGTAGCAGGCTAGAAAACCGCTTTCCAGGCTGACCTCCCCTCTTTCTTCTCATTAAACACCTTCTTCTTCTTCAACGCTTTGGCAACATGTGTGTGCCAAAACTTACGCATTTAGGCGTTACAGACGCGCGTCGAAGTGTACGCCTCGAACTCGATGTCATGCGATGCTCGCTTGCAATTCCATTGCGAGTTTTAGCACGCTGAAATAACAAATATATTTTGCATTGTGCCCGCAGTTCACTTTGATGAGCTTCCTACTTTTTTGAAGCGAGATTGGATTGACGAAAGAAGCTTGCCAAGGTCCTGATTTTCGGGAAACTGTGCCTGAACACCAACAAAAGAGAAGTGCATATGCACGTTCGCTTGCGGTCGCCTTCGGCGACCTACGCAATCGCGAGCTTTCATGTCCCTCAACAGCCTTCGCCATCTTATCTTCGATTTCCCCAAAGAAAGACAACTTCGATAAGACGCACCTTGGTCACATGATGATGTCGACTGCCAGGTGACGATTCCACGGATGCACAGCAAGCGTTTTACACCCACAGCAGAAGTACGTTCTTTGGTACTTGAGTATATTGAAGAAAAGTATACACGCCCATCATTTGAAAGTTTTCACCGATGGATCAGTCGACATGGTGCGCGGAGCAAGCGCTGCAGTGTTCGTGATCCCGTCACTAAAGGCGTCCTGGGCAGCGTGACTCGAGTGTGTGGTTTCATCGACAGCATGTGAAAGCGTGGCAATTCAGGCAGCCCTCAAGAAAACTGAAGTTTTGTAGGGAGCAACAAGTCGTGCTGTTTTCGGAGAGTAAGCCCGCTCTGCAGCGGCTAAAACATGGATTGTTTTTGGAACAATGCACTCAAAGATTACTGCGAATCCTTAAAGATCTGCATGACATTGGTATAAACATTAGGTTTCAGTGGATTCCATCACACGTGGTTATAGCGGGTAATGAGGCGGCCGACAGACTTGCCCGGAGTGCTCTGGAGCTTACACCAACGCAGAAGGCTCCCAAAGACAATCAGCGTATCTTACGAGAGGCTGTCAATAAGCATTTTCACTCGTTATGGCTGACGCCTCACCAGCCATGTGTGACACAAGGGCTATCAATGGAAGAGGCCTGCTTGCTTCATCGCATTCGAACGGGATCAGCGCGTACACCAGCATGGCTTCACAAGATCAGACTGTCCGCGACGCCCTTGTGCCCGAAGTGCAAGGAAAACGGTGATATAGAACACTATTTGCTTAAATGTCGTGCGCATAAGAAGGAACGGCAAGGTTTATTTGAGGAACTACAACAGTTAGGCTGACCATGCGACAGCGTGACTGATATTGTGTTTCCGCGTGGTTCCTCGATCTTCAGGAAACAAGTGTCGTGACTTCTCTTGAAATTTTTGATTGCTACAGACCTCGCATGTGACTGGTGATAAGTGACAATTATGTTTGGTGTATAGTTCAGCGAGATAGAGTACCGGCACAGTACTGCACGTGGAATAGCACAAAGGCCGCTGTCTTATGCAGGCTTACGTTGCGCTATGCACGATTTTTATTTTAAAGCCTGCTCGTGATTAGTTAGAAAACAAACAAAGGACATTAGATACAATGAACAAAGAGGAAACCGGGCGGGGCAATTGCTTGCAAATTATGCAAAGCTAGATCCACCGGTTACCTACAACATCCTTAACCTTAACCTTTGACGGCTCTTTTTGCACTACCCAGTTATGGCCAGCGTGGAGATGAGGGCGCTGGTGGCGGCGTTTTTGTAAGCGCCGCTTTGGCAGAGTCTGTCGTCTATATGGACCTATGCAATATATATAACACATGCTCTAAAAGAGCACGTCCGTCCGTATGCCTTCGAAACAGCGTGTGGATACATCCTTGCTATAGTGTGTCTTTTCAACAGACATTAGAGAGGTCTAGCTGAACGTGTACGGTCCACTCCCATTAAACTTCCGTTTAACGCGGAGTTTAACCAGATGGCCCACGTACAGCCCTGACGTTACAGTCCTGTCGAAACACCGCCATTCGCGGGGAGTGCCGAAAACAACGCAGCGGCGCCGTCAATTTGCGGGCCGCGGTTGCCTAGTCGGGCTGCGTCGCGTTTCGCAATCACAGAAGCCCTCGGAATGCTATGGCTCAAAGGGTTCTCACCCGCCACACTTGTAAGCATTCCGCTAACGGCAGCCTGTCTGGAAAAAAGTTCGTTACACCGCGAACTTTGTTTCACACGTGTAACGAGGAGCATGTCGAAATTGGCGCCTGCCGTCCAAGTTGTAGACATCTGGAAGACGTCTTTCTTCAATGCGTTACAACGGTATGGAGCGTTGGGGTGAACGCAATCAGAACAGCAACGAAATTCTTGCTGGAAGAAAACAATTTAGAAATCGAACTGCCTCTGCATCTAGGTTGTTAGTTTTCGCATCGAGGGAGGAGCTTCAATTTTATTATGTCCGTGCGTGTGTTGATGTATGCGTGCATGCACACGCAAAGAATTTTCGATTGTGGGTACACCCATTGTGGGTACCCCTAGGTGGTCTATCCCCCTGAGTGCACGTGTTGCGCCAAGTTGTTGACGAATCAAGCAACCAACCAACTGCGACTGTGGCTCTTGCTTCCTACAGCGATTCTTGTTCGTTTGCCGTTTTGCTATGTACTTCATACGACGCTATCTTCTCCAGAATGACTACGTCGTTTTCTTAAACTTTGTTACTTCGGCTCTTGGTTCAAGAATAGCCAGGAAGAGGTTTTGCCACGAGGTAAAGGTTGAAAACAGCGTACCAGAAAAAAAGGACAAGGTAGGTTCCAAGCGGTCATTTGCGTTGAATAAAATACTAGGCCCATGACCATCTAAACCAAATGGAAAAGCAATGAAGGGGCTGCAACAGTTCTTCGAAGAAAGGAAGATTAGTGACGACTGCTGAGCGGACAAAAAAAAAGTTAAAAGTGAGCGTGGCGTCTACGTGTTTGTTCTGCCGATAGGAAAACTTTTGCGCTCCCCTATGTAGGACTGTATATATGTATAAATGCTATTTTGTTTCTTTATTTGTAACAAACAAGTGTACAGGGGTAGACATCGCCAAGTAACGGTGACGAAAACGCCTTCACTTATTTTCTACTTCAATAAACAAAGAAAACAATTTAAAGAATGAATAACGCTCTTCAAAATACGGGCGGCAACGTTCCTTGAAACCACGTTTCACGCAAACGCTGTCGGCACTTCTCGCGGGAACCCGCCATGATGGTCTCGTCGTCGTGGTTGCTTAGACTTTAGTAGGCATACACTAGAAACACGTCACACGACATACACCTTACAAGACAGTTTACTAAACATACGCTTTACACGACAGACACTAGGAAGGTCGCGCTATTTAATCCCGGCCATGGCGGCCTCATATTCGTTGGATCGATGGAAACAGTATTGTACGCGGTCCGTGTGCTTCGATTTAGGTGCACGTTAGAGAACCACAGGTGGTCGAAATTTCTAACGTGGTCCCACACCGGGAAACCCGTGTCATAGAGTAACGAAGTTACTATATGTGCCCGCGAAGCAACAAAGCGTGTGGTGATTCGTATTCCCAGCCGCACCAACGGAGAAAACGCAAACGAAAGAGCGTGCGTATAGAGCCTGTGTGTTTAGAAAAAGTTCTTAACGATTTAGAGTACTAGGTACTCTACTATGGGAGAGCCTAAAGTTATGTGAAGTTCTTGAGCAGCAAATGCGAGAGTTCAGCAGTGCTTCGCGTTTAAAGGAATTTTATTTCCAGATATATCTGACATAGCTTGTGTGGACACAAAAAGAAGGACAATGATGATCATGCGTATGTACAGTGCAAGCTGTTATATACAGCGAAAAAAAAACTTATTTGCGTATGCAGTGATGTATAATGCAAAAATTGCACAACAAAGACAGGACATTCATGACCATCGAGATGATTCAACTTAAATAAACAGTAAGGCTATATGAACAAACAAGGGGGGGGGGGGTATTCAAAGAGTATAGGGTTATGTTTTTGCATTCACCTGTGAGGAAAGTTTGCTCTCATGCTCAAGAACAATATTGCACAAAAAAGACATGTTTCTAAAAAAGAAAAGGAAAATACACACTGTAATGTCACAGTGGTACAAGCTCAAGCCCACCTCCTCAATAGGGAAGGAAAGGCATGGACACTCTGTTGTTTTTTTGCAATAATGAATCGCGTAGACCAGCGTCGGAGAAAGGCCTCCTCTCCCAGCATGACTAGTTCTTCATTAAGATGCATAAGCATTACGTTTCTTAACCGATGTAGCAGAGGAAACATGGCTCTCTGAGGCCGTGCCCTCAGGCGGGCCAGTCCCCTCCACTTCCATAAAACGAAGGCTCCGATAGCCATTAAGAGTTCTACGAAGTTATCCCTGTGGCGGGACTCCCACTGCATACATGTGTTTAGAAAAAGTAATTAACGATTTAGAGTACTTGGTTACTATGGGAGAGCTTAAAGCTGTCCCTCATTCCTCCGACTCACGTACTCCCACAGTCCTCGTTGTGTGTTTAGAAAAAATGTTTAACGATTTCGAGTACTTCGTACTCAACTATGGGAGAGCCTCTTGTTTAGAAAAAATTTATTTACAGCATGTACAGAACACAAAGGCTTCATACCATTCCAGTAACAGGGCATATACACCTCGGCACATTTATATTTCACGACTAACATCACTACGTTACAGTGAAGACATTTGCTCTAATATACATGACAATGTTGGCATATATGTACACAAGAACTCAATGCGGTATCATGATACAATGATATAACAATACAATAGATGCAATGAAACACGATATGTAACAAAAGCCTCTTTATGTGTGTTTAGAAAAAGTGGGTAACGATTTAGAGTACTAGGTACTCTACTATGGGTAAAAGTGTTTAGAAAAAAGTGGTTCACGATTTCGAGTACTTAATACTCGACTCTTTATGAAAAGGGAAAGTGAGCCTCGAGCGTCACTGGTCGGTGGTCTGATATATAAACAGGCGATGATGGTAATGTTACTACATCAGAGTGCGATACGTAAGAAGCTAGCGCGCGCGGCACATAGAAACGATCCAAACGACTAGACGACGTGCTACGTCGCCAAGTCCAGGCATACTGTGGTCCATGCACTAGTCTGTACGTATCTATCAAAGAGAAATGTTGCACTAGGCGACGCAGCTCTCGCGCGTTCCAATCAGAGCGACCCCATCCTGGACCTTGCACGTCAGCTCGCGTGTCTAATACACAATTAAAGTCTCCAGTGAGTATTACATGACGACCGTCTAGAAAATACACGTCCAGGTCACGGAAAAAATCGTTAGACATCGCTGCTTGAGCTGGCCCATAAATACACAAAACACGCAGCTTGAAGGATGATAGGACGCAGTCAAAAGCCAATACCCGTCCGAACGCGTCATAGAAAACATGATGATTTCGCAGAAGAGCGCGGTTAAAAATAATAATTCCAACTCCAGAGAAGCGAGATGTCGCGAAGGAAAAATAACAGTCTAAATTAAATGCGCGTTTGAATGCACGAACGTGGCCAATAGTGAAAAAATTTGTTTCTTGTAAACACAGAATATCACAATGTTCTGCGCGGGCTATGCTGATAACCTCGGCTTGCTTTACTGGGTTACGGAACCCTTGAACATTTAAAGAAAGAATTTTCAGGGTGTCAGCCATATTGAAAAAAGATGGGTGACTGACCTGGTCGTGTTTTTCGATTCGGTATACCCCGGGGATTTGTCCGGGGGAACTGGAGTACGCACACTACAAAGCACAATTCGACCCTCTAGAAGAGGGTCGAGGTTTCTTCGGTTGCTGGAATTCGGAGCGGCTGTCGTGGGTGCCGTCCGAGCTGGTGCCAGACTTGTGAGCACGCTTGACCTCTCGCGGGGCTTGCATTTCCACGTCACAACTGTCTGGGCTAGAAGGGAGTCCGATGCTACTGTCGACTTCGAGGCTGAAGCTGCTGTCTGACGAATCAGATGGTGGTAGGGCTGCAGCGTTAACGTTGTCGCCGCCTCCAGCGACCTTGATCACGGATTGCTTGTCGAGACGCGTCAGTAAAGAACTCCCATGGCATCTTGCTACTTGTTCAAGGAAGTCACGAGCCTGGCTTTCGGAATGATCCAAAGGGCTTTGCTCATTCGGTTTTAATTCTGTTCCAGGCGAGACACCAGCGCCCGTAGATCTCGCAACGTCAGCGTCTTCTGGGCACTCAGCTGCTAGGTTTAACGATGATTCCGGTGCCTCGGTGCCTACCAGTGCTTCTTTCTCGGCTTGCGCCGACGTCGAACATGGCACGACATGTTTGTCTGGGACAGACGCGAGGTCAATCGCGGTGGCTGTTTCTATTGCTGAGATTTGCAAACGTGGCGCGCTCGGGTTGGCCAAGCTGCACACTTCCTCATCTTTTAATGGAGCTCTCAGAATCGGATTCTGGCGTTCTTCTAATACAGCTCCGGATTCTCGTTCATCTGTTGCCGTTGGTGACACGGACGGTAGGGCAGGAAAGGTCCCCGCAGTAGCATCAGAATATGAACGACGCACAGGGCAGACGGTGGTAGGGTGGTTATCTCCACAACGTCGGCAGGGGCGGTCGCAACCTTCGCTTTCGTGTCCATGCACACCACAGCGACCACAGAATGGTGCTGTGCACTGTGCTCGATAATGACCACTAGGGCCACACCGACGACAAACACGTTGCAGACCGCGGTAGTCGAAGGTGACTCGATGACCAGAAACGCGAAGATAGTTGGGGACGCGATTTGTGGGACTCATTTCCATCCGGACATAGCGTGTGCCTGTGAGAACTCCGCGTCTTGCGCTCATGACGCCAGCGGTCACAGTCAATACCTTGCCGTATGGGGACAAAGCCTGGACGAGTACTTCGTTGGAGACGAAGGCTGGTAAAAACAGGCAGGCGACGTTAGTTACCTGCGGGCCGACGGGAACGACAGGGATACGCTCGCCACCGATGGTCAGGTAGCCAGCGTCGACGATGAGAGTCATGGAAGCCATGCTCTTGACAGTTACTTGGAAGTTCATGCCTCCCATGTGCTGAACGCAGTGTACCTCTGAGAGGCCAACTATTGAGGCCGTCGCGTCGACGACGGTCTCCGGACTAGTCCCCGCAGGGACGGCAACGTCGAAGGCCTGCGCCTTCGAAGGCGTCCACGACGTCGATGGCGCCATGGCTAGATGAGGAGGACGTCCCTGACGTGGAACACGCAGGGACGTCAACAGGATAACTTCCTCTTCGTCTTCGTCTAAAAAAAGTGCCTAAATGATCACCGGGAATCCAACACCAGGTAAGTATCCAACACCAGGTATTCGAGACCCAATGCAAGGCGTTCCTTACATTGAATCTCGAATACCGGGTTTTGCACACTGTGATTGCGTAATTATCATTGCCGACTCGACTCTTTATGTGTTTAGAAAAAATTTATTGCCACAAACGTCAATAACACTCAACAGAACATTTCCTTTATTAGCGTTGATGAACGAGCGCTTCTTCAAATTGATAGACTGAAATGGTTTCAAGTGTTTGCCTATACCCAACAGAGACGCAAATGTGTTGCTAGCTCTGCGTCGTAAACATTCGCGTCTCACAAAATTTTTATCAGAAATTCACGCAGCACTTTTCAATATAACGATATTGTTTTGAGAGAAACGAAAAGCCTTTATCTTCCATTATTGCGCCTCAAATTTGAATGTTGACACAGAGAAAGTAATCGTGCATCGAAAGGCAATACAGTTGTCAAGGCACTCGTAAAAAAGAGAATGCGGTTCCACGGCATGGACCTTTAGTATGGCTGAAACAGTCGTTAGTCAAAGGGCTTCGCGAGATTCGGCGAAACCTGACGATACCGATACTTCGCAAGGCCTCGTTGGCATCGGCACAAGTGTGGCAAAAAAAAAAAATACTTCCAGCGTATCTTCTGGATTATTTTTAGACAAGTTTAAGCCGAAAGCCATCTAGCCCCTTTTAAAGGTGAAGCATTTCTTAGCGAACTTCGGCGACTTTGAGCGTATCTATCTATCTATCTATCTATCTATCTATCTATCTATCTATCTATCTATCTATCTATCTATCTATCTATCTATCTATCTATCTATCTATCTATCTATCTATCTATCTATCTACGGCTTTAAGTTCTCCTGGTTGTTTCGATGATGGTATCGATACCAAACTAGGTATGGCATAACATGAATGTATGAACATATTTGACTTGTCATAACATGAAAACCATGACATGTCTGTCATAATTTTCATTTCATGACCCTACAGCTCTACACATGACATGTGGCAAAACTGGTATGGTATGGCACGATTGCCAGGCAAACACAAGCGACAGAACCTAATATGAAATTCATGAGATGCGTGTCATGTAACAACATGACTACATGCTACGCTCATGATGCGCTCGCGGCCGTTTCGCTAGCTTCACGTATGCCAAATTTGGTGTTACGTGACGCCAATGGATGACGAAGGTATGTGACTGGTGCAAACGTGATAATCATGAGGTGCGTGTCATGTGCGAACATGACTACATGCCACAGTCAAGGCGCCAATACATTTCGGCGTGACGCGGTGCACGTGGTCGCCGGCGTTCATTTCGTCGCGTCACGCTGGCGTTGCCACGCAAGGCGCCGGTCCTGCCATATACACGCAGGAGCGCGCTGCGCTGTGTTGCTTTGACGCATGCGCGTTTCAGTGCGTCCGGCGTCCCTCCGTCACGAAAAGAGGGAGACGCAGTGTTGTTTGGGTAACGCATCGGCGCGAAATGCAGCATGTCACATTTCGTGCAGGTTGCCGTCGGGATGCGCCGACGGACGCTGGTCACGCCTTGTGTCAGACTATACAGTGCTCGCGTTTTGCTAATGTAGCATCGCTGTGCCCAGCGTGCGCGCGCGTCAACGCTACATTGGAGTATATTGGGCCCTTCATGATGCACTCGCGGCCAATTTTTTTTCTAGCTCCACAGATACCAAGTTTGGTGTTACGTGATGTCCATGGATGACGCAATATATTACCGATGCAAACATGGTAATCCTGACACGCGTGTCATGTAAGAACATGACAACATACCACGTTCATAGCGTGCTCGCGGCCGTTTCGCTAGCTCCACATATACTAAATTTGGTATCACGTGACGTGAATTGGTGACTAAGGTAAAACAACACATTGAAACAAAGTAATCACGACATGGAAGTCATGTACGGCATCATTTACCTGCACCTCGTAATGGTGTGCTGATTTTAGAGTGACATATGAAGATTTCTCATTCGTGCTCCGCATATCATGGATTCCCACTGTACGTGGGATCTGCGATTTTTTTTTTTCCTTCGAGGTCAGTGTAATCTTACACCCCCATCCCCCTCTTTTACCAGGAAAGTTATCTGCACCGCTATCTCCAAGATCAGGACTGGTTTTAACGCGATAGCGTTGGGGAGGTCGTGTCGCATAAATTCCGCCGTCGGCGTCGGCACCATTGATTGTGAGCGAAAAATCGTCCGTGAACCAAAAATTGGGAAAGAAGCAAATTAAATAAAGAATAAAATTTTCGGTCCCATTGAGGATCGAACCCGACGCCGTTCGTGAGGCAAGCAGGTGTCAATCGATGAAGCCGGATAAGATATCTCGGCAACGCTTACCCCCGTATTCACAAACGGTCCTCGACTCGACTTTCACCCTTCACTTGACAGAGTTGAGCACTGCGCCACTGCTCGGCTGAAAGTGACGCTGCGCTACTCAAGAATAGCAGCAAATTATCACTCATACGCAGTGACTTGCCCTGCCTAGAGATGGCGCTTCCATCGGCTTTCTCAAGTGATGGCGAAGCGTTGAGTGAAGGGGCGTCCTAGAATACTGGGGTTAGTTTCGTACTGGAGGCTCCCCGTTCAGAAGGCGAGGGTCCTCAAACGAATGAGCTGAACGCTCAGGCTTGTGGATTGTGCATACATCGCGGGAATGCGTTGCACCGGTGATGCAGAACAGAATATAAGAGAGGAACACTTCGAACGATGGCTTCTTTCAGTTTCGTGGTATAGTTGTAACGAAACCCAGGGACGAAATTCAAAAGCCCTTCAAGTGAAGGATCGTGAGCACAGGGTAAAACTCTGAAGTTTGCTGAAATTTGATAACGAACACGCGTCTTTAGGTGGACGCTAAATGTGCCTTCCCATGGGGCCATTTCAGACACAAACGAAGGCAAGAGAAACCTTTAATAGACGCCGTTGCGGTGCCTCACGACAATACTGTTTGGGAGAAAGCTGTGACGATGGAGTTTCCAAATAAAAAAATTTAAAAAAAGTGTGCGCTTGCGTGTCGCTTGAACGACTCTCGTATAACGCTATTCGAGATCAGAGGTGAGCTGCACATACGAATATATGAAACCGAAATTAATCGATTTCATGGGTGCGAAAACCGCTACTCACCACTCATTCACTAAAAATCGAAGATTGATTGGTGGGGTTTAACGTCCTAAAATTACGATATGATTATGAGAGACGCCGTAGTGAAGGACTCCGAAAATTTCGACCAGCTGGGGTTCTTTAACGTGCACCCGAATCTAAGCACGGGGACCTACAACATTTCCGCCTCCGTCGGAAATGAAGCCGCCGCCGCCGGGATTCGATCCCGCGACCTGCGGGTCAGCAGCCGAGTACCTTAGCCACTAGACCACCGCAGCGGGGCCTAAAAAGTAAAGAAGGGAATGCGTGGGTGGGGTGGCTGGCACCAATTGCATGAGGGTTTTGGAGAAACATAACCAATAAATGAGAAATAATTCAGTTATTGACTCGTCGGTTTAACCCGGTGTTGAACAGTGGGCCCGCGGAGCAATCTTCAACTTTACGGGGAGGCACCGTCTGCACGCATTGTTTGGGTTGTGATAGGCGGAGAATGGTTTTGTGGCACTTAAGCTGCTGATCCGCGCGAGCATCTTTTCTATCTCTTCTTACTTCTTTCTGTCGCTCTTGCGCAGCGAGATCTCTCTGTTTTTTTTTTAATCTTTCGATATACTATTCGTCTTATTCCCTTCTCCTATCCCCCACAAGGCACCGCGCCGTGTCGCCAATTAGGGCAGACATAAATTAGGTGTCCTTTGCCTTTCTTCAAGAACGACGCGTTCATGCATACCGCGTTTTCTACGTGTGCGTCTCCGCTAATGTTTGAAGAGTGACATCATGATTATTTTCGCCTGTTCTTACCCGGCATTACAGTCTCTTTATATGCTTATGTTTAGGGCCTGTACACGCTCTATCCGCACAGCCGCACCACACGAACCGGAACACCTGCCACACGCAAGTGGAGGGTGAAAGAGCTTCGCTGATACGCTCTTTCGCCTTCTGCTTGCGTGCGGCAGGTGTCCCAGCACTACGCTCTTTCGCCCTCGACTTGCGCGTGGCAGGTGTCCCTGTACACGCTCTATCCGCACAGCCGCACCACACGTGCCGGAACACCTGCCACACGCAAGTGAAGGGTGAGAGAGCGTCGTGCCGAGACACCTGCCACACGGGCGAAAGAGCGTATCAGCGACGCTCTTTCGCGCTCCACTTGCGTGCGGCAGGTGTCTCGCCATGTGCGGTGCGGCTGTGCGGATAGAGCGTGTACAGGGACACCTGCCGCACGCAAGTCGAGGGCGAAAGAGCGTCGTGCTGTGACACCTGCCACACGCAAACAGAAGGCGAAAAAGCGTATTAGTGACACTCTTTTACCCTCCACTTGCGTGCGGCAGGTGTCCCGCCATGTGCGGTGCGGCTGTGCGGATTGAGCGCGTACAGGGACACCTGCCGCACGAAAGTCGAGGGCAAAAAATCGTCGTGCTGGGACACCTGCCGCACGCATGAAGAAGGCGAAAGAGCGTATCAGCGACGCTCTTTCACGCTCCACTTGCGTGCGGCAGATGTTCCGGCTCGTGTGGTGCGACTGTGCGGATAGAGCGTGTACAGGCCTTCACTCGTAGGCATAATCGAATTCTTCTCGTACTACGAATGCTATATATAACTGGCTGAACTATAATTACGATTACCACACAACGACATCGCTTTCGCACCACCTCGCGACATCGAATCCTCCACCGTGCACCGTTCTTCGAACAAAAGAAGACAGCTCGTTCCCAGACGCTCAGCGATCGACTGTCTTGCCAGCACTACCAGTTGCAAGATCCCGTGACAGGGGGTGATGGCTTTCTTACACCTACGTGCGCGTTGCTTGCGCGTGTCAGTGTTATGCAAATGTCGCCGCGGCTACGGTATCGAACGAACGATCGATTACGACCCTCCACCCCTTTCCTTCCCTGCCGTGCATATTCATAACAGTGTAGACTACAGCGTCGCCGGTTTTGCAGCACCCCGGTTTGGCCGCTGCTGCCAAGGGCGGTGCTCGTTTAAGGGTTATTGCAGCACATATGAAATGCTTTGTTGCCCTCCACCCCGGGGTGGGTTGGCGGGAGGTGTATGCGTATGTCATACTTCGGCGGGGGCTAATGCATGTACAGCAATACCCGTGTAGTATCGATCGTGAATGGTGGAGCTTCGATGTCCTACCACCTGTTGTTATGTCGTCGTGACATCGCGACAGAGTTCGGCGCCACTTGCTAACTGCGGCTCAAAGGAAAACACGGCATATCCACGGAGTGAATAATGATGAGTGGGCGAAGTATAGTGGGATTGTTTGGTGTTACTGTAAATCACCCGTGACATTGACTCCTCACGCATGTAAATGAGTGCCAAGCGGTGTACGATTATATAAAATGTTTATTGGTCATAACTGGTACGTTGTGTTCAGTTGTGAATTTTGTTTGTCCTTCATTATTACTGCTTTGCGGTATTCGGATCAACCCTGAAGTTGGCGAGGACGAGGTCTGTGCCCGTTCCCCTGCTTTTTGTTTCCAGTCGTACGAAATGCATCGTAGAGCATATCGAGACGCCATGCACTGCAGCAGCCAGTCATTGTCCGTCGTCGTCGTCGTCGTCGTCGTCATCATCATCATCTTCTTCATCATCATCATCATTGTCGTCGTCGTCGCCATCATCAATCCTCCTCCTCATCATCCTCCTCATCATCGTCGTCGTCATCATCATTCACATCATCATCTTCTTCAGCGTCATTTTCATGACGTGTAGTAGTTACCTTGTTGCATGTGCTGTGCCTTGGTGGCATAAAGAGAATATGTGGTCTGGGACGCGTTCGTTCTTCGTCACTGGCGTCATGGACGTGTCTCTAAATGTAACCACACAGGCCTTATGCATTTTCGCCACCCCCGACATGCTGCCGAAACGTTATAAGGGCCGCATAATTAGACACGTTAAGGGACCTAGGGTGGCCGTATGCATACGGCTGCGTTGAGATTCTGCGTGGACGCGTTTTCATGTCTGCACCACTGACGCGCGCGTCGTAGAACGCCATACGCTGATTGCCAGTGTCACGTGCATGTTTGTCTTGAAACGCATATGTGACTCGTGCTGTTCGTTCCCAGTTATTTTAGGGGCGAATCAAAGGGAAGTTTATTGCACTTCTGACAAGTAATCAAATACATAATTCTTCTCGGACACCTATCACGGACACCCGCGGTAAAGACACCGATGAACAGCAAAAACAGGTTTAGACTGTACTCTACAACAGAAGCGCGATCATTCGAACACTCGTTATACAAAGGCTATAAGAGCGTTGTACGGCCCACCCGCAAAAGAGCCCGTTTCGGTTTACAGGCGAAAAAGGGTGCAATAATGGTCGCCGCTGTTCGGGCTCCAGAGAACGAAGGGGTTAATCCGTACAGAGAACAGATTCGAGACACATAATTATACAATTGACAGGGGGGGGGGGGGGGGGGCCATTGGCACTTTCCGTTTGCCGGTCAGGAAACAGTGGGACGCAGTGGGTGGCGTGCGCTTAAAAAGGGGTTATCGGCAGGCGTAACTTGCCTTTTTGCAGGAGAAAAAACCTCGTATGCCAGCGGCGGAGAAACTTTTCCTCGCCGCTGGCTTCAAGTTGGTCTGAGAGGTGCCGCCACACCATGTGGTGGATACGAGCTACGGTCGGGAAGGCCGCTCTGACCGGAGAACGGCTAACCTCGGCAGCGAAGCACCGTCGCTTCCAGACCACGAACATGGTGCAGAGGGCCACTAACTTTGCAAAGGCGCCTTTGTTTCTGTTCAGGGCTGGGGGAGGACGGATTTTAAAATCCCTCGCAGTCAGGCGCCAAACCGGTTTGACCGCTGGGCACTCAAATAAGGCATGCGCCAGGGTCTCATCCGCGCGGCAATTGGGACAGCGGGGTGTAGGCGTGATGCCAAACTTGTGGAGGCGCTGGCGGGTTGGGAGGACGTTCCAGTTTTTCCTCCATGCGAAGTCTTGGGCGGACGAAGGGATGGCACGCCCATCTGTTTTGCCTTTCCGCTTCCAGTTCCGCGATCGTCGCCTCTCCTCGGGGGCTATCTGGTTGCTGGCGATTTCTTCCACAACGCGAGCAGGCGGGGTCTCATCTGCGTCGCACGTAGGGGCCTCCTTTTCTAGCATTCGCATGGTGTTTGCGGCTGCCTTATAGAACGCGGAGGGAGTCTCGGCGAGTGGGGCGAGCGGCCGGTCGAAAGCTCCTTAAAGCGGCACCCGTTCGTCCCTCGTAGTCGTAGTCGTAGTGTGTAACAAGTGTTACATTTTGACCTGCAAGGTGGTGCCGGTGGGAGATTTATCCTGTGCTTTGTTGAACAATAAAGAAATTCGCGGAGTGCGCGTTAACTAGAAGCCGAATGCTCCTGTCTCCCATTCCCCATTAGCAGTCATTGGCATGTTGTAGAAAGTTGAAAGCCGACTTCTGCTGTCTCTCATTCCCAGTAGCAGCCATTGTTTACCTCCAAGGTAGTGCCTGGCGAGATTTCTCCTGTGCGTGATTAAACAATAACAAATTTTTGTTCAAAACGCCGTTGATTGATGAAATAAACTAACGAAAGACGCCAGATGTTTTCTAAAAGCAAAACGAAAAGACGCCAGATGTTTCTAAAGCAAAACAAAAAGAAGACGCCATCTGTTTAACGAAAGATGACAGGTGTTTTTTATTGGGCGAATTAACGGAAGAAAATTTCACGGTATTATTTCCAGGAGCTTCGCCCAATCTCATCATCATTCACCTTGTGGATCTGCCGTCAATTTTTTTATTTATTTACTTTGAGACCTACTGGAGTAAATATAAGAAACCGCCGCTAAACTGTTTTGAGAACCCACGCCAAGAGGCTTTCCCATTCTCCGACAAACATGTTTTCTTTTCCTTTTTCTTTGAGTCGATGAAACACAAAACGTATCTGTTGCAAGCTGTACAATAAGGGTACGGAAGCTTTTTTTTTTCTTTCCTTTCACCGCCGTTGTGTGAACGCGAATCGATAACAGATGTTCGATTGAGTTAAGAGAAAAACGTATGCTGCTTCCTTTCAAATAATCACCGCAATAAAACTAAAAAGCAATAACCCCTACTAGAGGGAACACAAGACCGCGGCGTAAGTGTATTTGCGACCTCTTGCTTGTTCACAATTTTCTCAAATACACGTGTTCTCACTGCGTGCCAAGTCTTCGCAAAAAACAAGAAAAAAAAGAAAAGAATTGCCACTCGCTGACTTTCTTTTTTTTAATTTCAAGAACAAGAACGACCCTGCGGACAAGTCTTTAAAGTCGGGTAGTATATTGAGGAAGTAAGAAAGACTTTCAATTGCAGCTTTAGGAACTGGGGGGGGGGGGGGGGGTGCGAAGAAAAGCGGAAATGACCGAAATCGACTTCGGGACTGCCATCACTTCTCTCTCATTTCTATTGTCTTTTTTTTTTACAAAGGGCACTACATGCACCATCCTTTCCAGTTCTCAACGCTTGGTTTTTCCCCCTCTTTTCTTTATTTCTTATTCTTTCATTGCCCGAGAGGATTTCGATCCTACTTAAAAAGCGATCACCCAAAGCTGCCCCACCATTTCTGGAATGACCGAAACAGAGCACTTCGCAACATTGATCTCGGTTACTTTTATATTTTCTTTTTTTTAAATTCTTTCTCAGTTCTGCATGTCGTTTAAATGTGGCTCCCACAAGGCTGTGGCGGTACATTGCTGCCACGAAAAATAGTAAAAAAGAAAACAAAACTATGCCAACGAGTCTTCCAGACACCGGAAATGAATTAAACCTTAAGTTTTATAATTCTCGTGTTTTTCATGGCATCCGCATTAGAGATTATTGTCGAGTAAAAAAAGCAAATGAGCAATGTCAAAATAAACAAACGCTATGTAATGAAGAGAATAGATCTTAGCTAACGTTACTAATTGCCCCTAAAAGCAACGAAAAAAAATTTGCAAATGATGCTCCGGTGCGTTGCGTAAAACCACAGCGCCATTTTATGGGTTATCATATATTTTTTTCTCATCAATTACCTTCCTCTAAATGGGAATTTCCGTAAGCTCACGGGCACATCGTAATAATATCTGAGGCCTTACGAGCCGAAACCGTGTGTTTAGAACAAATGTTCGACAACTTAGAGTATACGATGCACTCTATACGCTATGAAAGGGCAATAAACGGTCCCCACGAAAATGGCGCTCATGGCTAGTCTACATTTTTTCACCATGAAGAACGTTTAAATACTGCTGCGTGCTGGAGAAAGTGGTTAACGGTTTGAAGTACTCGGTATACTCTACTACGGGAGAGCTGAAAGCCGTAATGGAGCGCTCCAACAATTTCGACAATCTGGTGTTTTTTTTTACGTTCACTCACATCGCACAGGACACTGACCCCTAAAATTTCGCCTTCGACGAAATGCGACCGCCATGACCGCCATGACCGCCATTACTGCCATGACCGCCATGACCGCCATGCGTCCGCGTCGAAAATATGGAGATGCGGAGGGTCACATCTGCGCCAATTTCCACTAAAGACCTACACCTACAAGCGCGCAAGCACGCAGACATTCAAGAACGTTTATTCAGCGTTTCGAAATACCGAGGAGTAAATGTTCAAGACCTCCTCGCGAAGCACTCGAATGCCGTTGCCTAATCGTTCGAAAGATATGCGAATTTCGAGGAGAGTAATAATCGTTCGGGTTTCGATTCCCGAAGCCACGGCATGATTGTGAAAGACAACGTGTTTCCACACGTTGTCTTGCCATAGTCATAACCAGGAATCGTAATCGTAATCAGGTTCCTCAACCTGGAGTTTTTGAACTACGGGTGGTCCCCTGTGGACCCTTTCGTCTTTGTCTGCGTCCATCATGCGGACTCTTCGACCTAAGCACGCGGACTTCTATTGTTTCGCCCTCGTTGGAATGCGACTGCCACGGTCAGTTTTCAAACCCGCGACCTGCGGGTGAGGGGTCAAGCACTACAACTACAGAGCATCGTAACGGTTAATTTCCCTAACGGGAACCATGCTTTTTTTTTAGAAACCGCCAGATACGATTCTCAAAGGTTGCCTATAAAAATTCGGGTCTCCCCCAACGAGTTTATAGTGAGTGCGCGAAGACAGTTTCGTTTTTCTACAACGTGCGTTTTTCGTTCACGACGGCGACACGTGATAACAATTCAGTTCACGTCTGACGGCAGGGTCATTGACGTTATGCGCGAAAAGAAAAGATTTGACGCCGGAGCTGACGCGCATTGGCCGTTTACGTGACCTGAATGCGAAGGCATTTTCATACGGAGCAGTCATGTGTGTTTGGAAACGAATTGGTTAACGATTTCCAGTACTTGGTGCTCTACTACGGGAGAGCATAAGGCCATCCCGGTGGCCTCATAACCAGATGCTGCCAGGCATGAAGGTACCACACCATCGCAAGGCTTGAAGAAATGGAAATGTCTAAATGTATAAACTTCTACCACGGTTACAGACTCTAAGCTACTACTTAATTTTCACCCGCTGAATCATTCCCGGCATTACGCGATTAGGAGGACGTCCTAAATGTCGTCATGCTTTGTTAATTAGCATAAGCACCTAACTTGCATGCTGCGTTGCTAGAAAGACAACTTCTTTTTATCTAGTTCTGTGCACCAAGGTGTTTTTGACCTCTCATAACTCCCACATCTTAGTTGCCTTCGTGGTCAATGCAGTTAACCTACATTGGGAAGTACATGAAAGTTTGAAGTGCATGAAAATGTGTTGAAGTGCATGAAAATGTCGTAAATTTAGAAGCGAAATCAATGTTCAATATTTTCTTTCACATATTCCTATTACTCTCAAGACCTCTTCATGAGTTAATCGTTTTCGTTGACATGTGAAAATAAAGGGTAAGTTATATGTTATCGGCGAAGCTCCTTGTGGTATAGGACAATCCCGCGTCCTACAAGCGGCGTAGCCAGGCCGGCATATCCACAGACAGACGGACGAGCGGACGGACGGACAGACGGACAGACGGGCGGATAGATAGATAGATAGATAGATAGATAGATAGATAGATAGATAGATAGATAGATAGATAGATAGATAGATAGATAGATAGATAGATAGATAGATAGATAGATAGATAGATAGATAGATAGATAGATAGATAGATAGATAGATAGATAGATAGATAGACGGACGGACGGACGGACGGACGGACGGACGGCCACTTCACCCCCCTCATCATCATTCACTTCATGGTACGCTGTGATTTTTTTAAATTAGAATTAGCTGTCGAAGCATATTGTATAGTTGAGTTAAAGAAAAGCAGTATAATAATTAAAAAAAACGCATATAATGTGACAAACCATGCACCCATGTGACTGCCTGCATGTCTGCGGTCACTTCGTTACCCCTCCTTTCCCATCTTCTGTATTTATCTGGCTTTACTATTTTTGTTTGTCCCTGTGAACCAAAATAGAAAAGCGGGTTTTCAGGTTTTCATTTCTTAGAACAAAAGAGAAACTGCATGAAGGACTGGGTTCTTTGTTAAACGCAAGCCAGTTAAACCAACAGACAATGAAGTCAATGAAGGCATAGGGTACAATATTAGATTTCGTATCTTTTCTCGCATTCTTACTGGTTTTTATTTTTTTTATTTGCTCTTACAAAGGGAAGAAACACTTCACTGGACCTATATATCTGACAAATTGCAGTAATAAGTAGTGCCAGTAGTATAGGAGTAGCGCTAGTGTTAGTGTTAGTAGTGGTGGTGGTGGTGAACATAGCATTATAATACTATTGCTACTAATAATAATCAAAGATAGTAAATTTTTTTATCTGTATGTCCCGCGCTCTTCTTCAAAAAATCTCTTCTTCTTTCGTTCTCTACTTACAATGGCTTTTTTATTGCGACGAGTATCTGACGCGTTGCCATGGCGACTGCCGATGGGCACCACATACCAGTACACTAATTGCGACGCACCTCTTCAACTAAAAGCACCGGCGGCCTGTCGCAACAGTGCAACAGCTTGCAGCTTCATTGGCGTGCATCTGCAGCGCTAAGCCTCGTCCCCTTCACCTCCTACCAGCTTCTCCCGCCGAAAGATGAGGATCGATAATTGACTCTTTCAACCGAGCGCAGGCGCACTGCGCGTCACTTCACCCTTACGCTGTGCACCGTCTGCGCTGATAACTCGATTATAAACAATACACGCGGTGTAAATGCGAATGTATAGAAAAAAGCGAATGGCGTTAAAACGTGCATGTGGATGTTTTCTGTGAGGGTGGCAAGGTTCACGCTGTTGGTAAATGCCGAGGTCGTATACCTGGTCGTTCTCAAGGGTGGAGAGGACCTATCGGAAATCATTGGCACGATTAGAGCTACAACCAAACTGCGCAGACGCCAATGCATAAGAAAAATGGTTGCTCCCTTCGTCAGCTACAAGAATCGGTAAAGCACGAAAGCAGAA
Organism: Rhipicephalus microplus; assembly: GCF_043290135.1. Lineage (NCBI taxonomy): Eukaryota > Metazoa > Arthropoda > Arachnida > Ixodida > Ixodidae > Rhipicephalus > Rhipicephalus microplus. The sequence continues at coordinate 31,049,311 of NC_134706.1, read as the reverse complement.
CCTGTCCTTATGGAAGCAGTTTTATGTTTACTGTACAGACTACTGCACAAAGTCGTGGGTTAGACTCCCATTGACGGAACCCTTTTTTCTTTGTCTTATAATCGTGACTATTTTTGTCGACGTCATTTCCGTGACGGTAATAAATCACTCAAGTCTTGGCGGACCACTTTCGTGTTAAAAACAAAACAAATGCAGCTGCTCCACTACTCGAAAAATGCGGCTCCACTACACGTTAGTGAGGCTTGTCTTTACTAACGGGAAGCGCATTAATCCCGCTCGCCAATATTCCAGCCTATACCGCCTCATACGTGACGTTTAATGCAGCCGACTTCGCAAAGTGCACCGAAAATGGCAGAGCGCCGTCGTTTCTCTGTGGCTCGCTCCAAAACACTTGCTGGAGCGAGTGCTTTCATCTCGCGGGTACCGGGAGTGAAAACAAAGGGGAGAAGAAAAAAAAAAGGTCGATAAATGGTGGTCTATGTTTAGCAGGAACCTACAAGCCACGGGCTCCACGAAAACGACCCTCTCCACCTCGCGTGCAACACTACAGGATTGTCTAATTTGACGTCACCGATGACGTCATTATATTCTTCTCTTCTTTTCGCCATTTTTTGCCCTCTTTTTTGTTCTTCATAGCTCCCTTCACTCTATAGTCAGACTCGTGCCACCAAGTGCCACTAACTCCGCATATAACGGCCAATCACACGTGCCAGAGAAGGTTGCAGAAGAAGCGGGGAGGGGGAGGTGGCAAGGGAGGGTTGTGACGAATGCCTCTGGGAACGCCAGCACACTTCGCCCGACGCAAGTCGCACTGTGTACCATTATTGATTGAGTCGTGCCATGCCTCTTCTTTGCGCGCACACAAGAAAAGAATGAAAAGGAGAACAGAAAGAAACTAAGAAATGGGAAGCACTGGTAACGCAATTATCCGTGGACTGCAGGGAGGGGAGGAGATCGAACTTTCATTTCATTGTTTTTCGTCTCCACGGAGAGTGAAAGACGATAGTGATCGCGGATATGCGTTTTCCTGAGAGAAACAGACTCCCCCCCCCCCCCCCCCCCCCCCACGTCTATACCTCTATAACCATAGAGTTTCTCACAATGTGAGAAACTCTATGCCTCTAACACACCCCGCATTCTCACAAAGAAGCTCTTACGCCTTAGTGTCACTTTAAATTAGGGGCACCTGTTACATTGCCAACGAGTACACTCTGTAAAGGCATCCACTCGGGTCTCATGAAAGGAGAATATCTTAGAGTAGATCCTCTTTTCGTAGAGCTTCTGCATTATGTTGTCTCTGGTGGTTCTTGGTGGATTGAAAGACACGAGATACACAATCGAGACCTACGAGACTGAACGTAAATTTACCTCAAGCGTTTAATTTATCCTTATCACGGGCCGTGTTATAATTAATATATAAATGGGGTGTGTAATAAACTCGTACAAGTTTTGTTTTGAGCCAATTGATCATAATTTTCATAATTTGATGTTTTACGAGAGAAGGAATCAACTCCGAGTGTCATTCAATAATCGCGATGTTCGTGCACAAATACAACATTTTTGGCGAATCGTGAGGACATGTCTATAGGGGTATAGGCTTAAGCGAGACATCCGTAAGAATTCATTCGTTTGAGAAGCACGCGTCGTTCAAGCGCACCTTTCCATCGCGAGCACTTGAATCAAATGTGAAGTAACAAGTGCGAACAGCAGCATCTGTACAGTCCTCAGTACATGTGCCCGAGAGGTCCACACTAAGTATCTATAGAAAGTGGCGGTATTTTGACCTGCAAGAAGTGGAGGAATATTAAAAAAAACGCACAACTCCTGTACCTTCCACCCACCCAAGAACAGGAATGCGTTTTTTCCGGAGTCCTCCACTACGGCGTCTTTCATATTCATATGGTGGTTTTTTGGACGTCAAACCCCACATAGGAATCAATCAATCATCAATCAGAACAGGAACGCTTGCCGAGCAGCTAATTGACCTTGGAGATTTACCAACTACACGCTGGCTAATCTCTCTCTCTCTCTCTCTCTCTCTCTCTCTCTCTCTATCTATCTATCTATCTATCTATCTATCTATCTATCTGTCTGTCTGTCTGTCTGTCTGTCTGTCTGTCTGTCTGTCTGTCTGTCTGTCTGTCTGTCTATCTATCTATCTATCTATCTATCTATCTATCTATCTATCTATCTATCTATCTATCTATCTATCTATCTATCTATCTATCTATCTATCTATCTATCTATCTATCTATCTATCTATCTATCTATCTATCTATCTATCTGTCTGTCTGTCTGTCTGTCTGTCTGTCTGTCTGTCTGTCTGTCTGTCTGTCTGTCTGTCTGTCTGTCTGTCTGTCTGTCTGTCTAACTAATTAACTAGTTAACTAGTTAACTAGTTAACTAACTATCTATCTACGCATGTATTCATCATGGGGACAAAAACGAAGAAAAACGAAGATGGGGAATTTAACGGACACGACTTTTTGCTGCCGCAATGTGTTCCTGTGTTTTATTCGCATTGCTCCATGGCAATGTCTGTGTGAGTGAGTGTGTGTTTGTGTGGTGTGTGTGTGTGTGCGTGTGTGTGTGTGGAGAGAAAGAGAGGGAGAGACGGTGTTTACGTACGTGCCTGTGAGTAATCTACAAGAAATGTTCCCAAGTCCTGTGTATATACGTTCAATTCGCCTAGCACAATCGGCAAGATAGAACGAGCGGCCGCTAATTGACCTCGAAAAGCCACCAAGGTTACGTCCACATTAATACCAAACTTATCGAACGTCTAGAAGAAGCGGTTTACGAGAGCTCCATATCTCGTCTAAAATTTGTCTTCCAAGAACACTATAGGGCGCGACATCTGAGCCGAAGTATATAGTGCAGCCGCGAGAAAAATAGACGCGTTTTTTTTTTTTGTCCTCTCACCATCTTAGTCTGCCTCGAGCCAGCTGCTGGAGCCTTCATCGGGAACAAGAAAAAAAAAACCGACAAGAGAGGGCATTGTTTGCGCTGATGGATGATGTGGCTTGCTCGGCGAAAGGCAGCCAGCCAGCCAGTGATTCCGCGCTCTGCAGCGAGCAGTGTATACATCAGAAGTGAGCGAGTTCACTCCACAGGCTTGAAATTGATACACTTCGTTCTCATCTTTCTTTTTTTCCCCTACATTATCATTCTTATTATGATAGTCTTTCCTTCCGCTTTTTTTATTAGTGTTCCATTTGTAGAGGGCATGTGTTCCCTATGGGTACACTCTCGTGTACTTATAGTTTTTTATAAGTACACTATAGTTTCATATAAGCAGAGTTTTCTATAAGTACACTCCAGTGTACTTATAGGAAACTTTATGCCCTCTACATCTCGGACGCTCATATCATCTGCCGCTAGTGCCTATGAGACCTGCGACGCACGACACTTCAGCCAGCATGGGAATGATGTGTAGTACACGGATTAGCCTAATCATCGTTCTTCCGGCTAAGTTCGGCTTTGAGGAGCTTGAAGTGTGCTTTGTCCTGAAACGACAATCAGCAAATGTCAAGCAGTAGCACTTCTGCGTCCTAACCTTTTTGGCTCGCCGATTCAAATCGGGTCACGAAGTTCGAGAACTGTTCGTTCTTTCATTCGAAACGAAACCAAAGTACAGCTATAAGAAAAGCCACAAGTGCGTACGAAGCCCGCGAGCACGAAGACTAGAGAGATCCGTGTACTACTCATCATTCCCATGTTCACTGCACGATCGCTGCGTCAGAGTTCTTTCTAGTAATTTTCAAGAAACTATCGTTCAAGGGACATGAGTGATCCAGGAAAAACCGTCGTGGGCTGACTTACATACACACACACACATAGATAGATAGATAGATAGATAGATAGATAGATAGATAGATAGATAGATAGATAGATAGATAGATAGATAGATAGATAGATAGACAGACAGACAGACAGACAGACAGACAATCAGACAGACAGACAGACAGACAGACAGACAGACAGACAGACAGACAGACAGACAGACAGACAGACAGACAGACAGACAGACAGACAGACAGATAGATAGATAGATAGATAGATAGATAGATAGATAGAAAGATAGAAAGATAGATAGATAGATAGATAGATAGATAGATAGATAGATAGATAGATAGATAGATAGATAGATAGATAGATAGATAGATAGATAGATAGACAGACAGACAGACAGACAGACAGACAGACAGACAATCAGACAGACAGACAGACAGACAGACAGACAGACAGACAGACAGACAGATAGATAGATAGATAGATAGATAGATAGATAGATAGATAGATAGATAGATAGATAGATAGATAGAAAGATAGATAGATAGATAGATAGATAGATAGATAGATAGATAGATAGATAGATAGATAGATAGATAGATAGATAGATAGATAGATAGATAGATAGATAGATAGATAGACAGACAGACAGACAGACAGACAGACAGACAGACAGACAGACAGACAGACAGACAGACAGACAGACAGACAGACAGACAGACAGACAGACAGATAGATAGATAGATAGACAGATAGATAGATAGACAGATAGAAAGATAGATAGATAGATAGATAGATAGATAGAAAGATAGAAAGATAGATAGATAGATAGATAGATAGATAGATAGATAGATAGATAGATAGATAGATAGATAGATAGACAATCAGACAATCAGACAGACAGATAGATAGATAGATAGATAGATAGATAGATAGATAGATAGATAGATAGATAGACAGACAGACAGACAGACAGACAGACAGACAGACAGACAGACAGACAGACAGACAGACAGACAGACAGACAGACAGACAGACAGATAGATAGATAGATAGATAGATAGATAGATAGATAGATAGATAGATAGATAGATAGATAGATAGATAGATAGATAGATAGATAGATAGATAGATAGATAGATAGATCCTCAAACACGACAACACTCGTTGCTTACGAGCGGGAAACGTAGCGTCGGGAGAGATCATTCTTAACGAGACGGCGACGAGGCACGCGAAAGATGCACTTCACGCGCCACTGCTCAAGAATAGCAAGAATGGAAACGAGGAGAAATGAAATAAAGAGAAAGAAAGTTGGCGGGGGAAGAAAAGGGGGGTGGAACGTGTGCGTGTAGAAAGGCTGCAAGGCAAACAGCCAGGACTCGCACGACGCCTCATTCTTCAAGTCACGCCTCCGCGCCTTGGAAGGTCCAACGGTGAGCGCGTACAGTATATAGGCGAGCGCATGGGTCGGCTCGTTCTTCAAATTTAAGGGCCACTACACACGCTTTGAAAAAGAAAAAGGAACAAGATACATATAAATAATATTACGTGAAAGGGGCAAGGAAAGCAGTGCAGCAGGGAAATGTGTTAGGAGGGAAACAGCTGCCGGTGCTCAATTTGAATAGAAAAAGAAAGTATACAAAAGCATGAATGAGGAGATAATGGGTGCTAGGAGTACGGAGATGAGGAGCGTTTATCAAGCAGGCAAACAATGATGTGGAGGGGGGGACAATGTAGTTACAATGTCTTTGTCTTTGTCTGAAAAGCTCTTTCTCTGAAAAGCAAACAAAGTGGGAAAAAAAATTGAGTGTGTGGCCTTCGGAGCTACGAACGGTGAAGCATAACGTGAATTCGAAACGACGAAAGAAAGAAACCATGTTGAAATAGGGACGGATGGAATGAAGCAAAAGTAAAGAGTGGTGGGGATGCCTATAAACTTTGCAAACACAGGGCGAATCGTATGTACTTACACGCACAGCAGCAAAGTGCTGGAGTGGATGTGTGTGTTTGTGTGTGTGTGTGTGTGTGTGTGTGTGTGTGTGTGTGTGTGTGTGTGTGTGTGTGTGTGTGTGTGTGTGTGTGTGTGTGTGTGTGTGTGTGTGTGTGTGTGTGTGTGTGTGTGTGTGTGTGTGTGTGTGTGTGTGTGTGTGTGTGTGTGTGTGTGTGTGTGTGTGTGTGTGTGTGTGTGTGTGTGTGTGTGTGTGTGTGTGTGTGTGTAGGTTTATATTGCTATTTTCTTTATTGCAGGCTTTGTGTAGAACATGACTGCGCTACGTAATAGAAGTGTTTATACAAATTAAAGAAAGGACAAACTACACCCGGTGTGATCATAAGGTAATGCGAAAATCAAGTTTCCTTGGCGTTCATCATTAAAATTATTAGAGACAGCCACTGCCTCGAACATCTACCACCCTGCCACCCTGTCTGGGACAATTCATTCTTGTTTAGATAGATAGATAGATAGATAGATAGATAGATAGATAGATAGATAGATAGATAGATAGATAGATAGATAGATAGATAGATAGATAGATAGATAGATAGATAGATAGATAGATAGATAGATAGATAGATAGATAGATAGATAGATAGATAGACAGACAGACAGACAGACAGACAGACAGACAGACAGACAGACAGACAGACAGACAGACAGACGGACGGACGGACGGACGGACGGACGAATGGATGGATGGATGGATGGACGGACGGACGATTCATGGTTTACCGGTGAAACGCTCGGAAGCTTTGCCCCACTCCTCACCATTCACTCCATCGATATACTGTGATTTTTTTTCTGGGTCGTTGTCTTTCTTTGCGTCCACTAGTTTGCCTCGAAGTCGGGAGGGCTCTGCGCGTTCCTCGCATCGCTATAGGCACTTGCTGCGTCGTCCGCATATTTCTCGCAGTGTTCGAAGAATACGTGTCGTTCCTTTTAAACAATGGCTTCCCGAACGGCGCCACGAAAGAAGAGAAAAAAGAGAAGACAACGACAATGCACGTGTCGTCGAGGCAGCTGCTGTGGTTCTGCGGAGCTCAGGGAAGCCCTGCGCGAGACGCGCAGATGCGATTGTTACGTACGCACACGCGTCTGAGCAGCGGCCGTGTCGGTCGCTGTGGCCGCCGAGCATGGCCTCTTAGCCTTGTTAACTACAGACCCATTCCGTGCTGTAAACACAGGTAGGCCAATGTCGACATTATGGGTAAAGTTATAGCGACGTCCGCACGTAAATTCCGCCATAAGCACTTAGGGCGGTGATGTGCGCCAACGAAACCACGTTGTGAGACGTCATAAGCACTGAGGATTGCGATGTGCGCCAACAAACAAAAAGCAAGTTGTGAGACGTGACTCACATCCAACCGCGACGCAGCTCGTTATCATACCGTTTTTTTTTTTCTCTGGTTGCTTTACTGAGAACACCCCATGCAACACTGCCCCGCCGCGGTGGTCCAGTGGCTAAGGTACTCACTCGGCTGCTGACCCGCAGGGCGCGGGTTCGAATCCCGGCTGCGGCGGCTGCATTTCCGATGGAGGCGGAAATGTTGTAGGCCCGTGTGCTCAGATTTGGGTGCACGTTAAAGAACCCCATGTGGTCTAAATTTCCGGAGCCCTCCACTACGGCGTCTCTCATAATCATATAGTGGTTTTGGGACGTTAAACCCCACATATCAATCAAACCCCATGCAACTCTGAAAGCCCACTAGAAACTGCAGTAGGCAGAGCGCCCTTGCCTACCAAGACAGCGCCACCGGATTTTCGTGACGTAAGTCCGGTGGAATTTGTCTATATATGCAATGTTACAGCCAGTACAGAGGTCGTCGTTTGTTACTTTCGGTCACCACAGTTGTTGTCATTGTTATGGCTAATCGCATAATCACTGCTTATTTTTATCTTCTATTTTTAACTGGATCTGTGCCGTGATTAATTTAACGTGATTTATACCCGGAGTTCACCACTCGGTGTGTTACTATGCTAGACTGTTGACCCAAATGACGTGGGTTCCATCCCAGTCACGGCGGCCGTACATCGATGGAGGCGAAACACCCTAAGTTGGTTACAACCTAAGAATAAATACACGCTCCCCAGACTCGCTCTCTGGTTTTCGTGCCGACCGGTTGTGTCCTGACGCCACCCAGAGCTCTCGCCGAGTGGTGCCCCGTCCTCGGACTCCTGCGACCGTGTCCATTTTTCTTATCTCCTGCTTACTTTCGTCGTTTTCTGTCGTTCGCTGTCCCTGCGCCTTGCTCTGTCCTTCCTCTGTATCTCTTTACCTTTTAATCCTATCCTTCTAATGCCTCCTGTACCCCCACCCCTCGTGAGCTACTGTGGAGGTGTCCTCTCCCTGAGAGACAGTTACGGAGCTCCTTTTTCTCTTCTTTTCATTTAAAATCACTCACAAGCCCCCCCCCCCCCCTCAAGTACTGCAGCACGCATGCCATTCATGTGCGCAACAGAGCAACAGAAACAGAGCACCGACTCTCAGTTTCCGTTATAACGATGTATACGCACGTTTTCGATGGTAATGCATATACTACGCGTATTTTAAATTGAAAGTTTGTCGTCACTTGTAAAAACGTTACGTTTTGTAGCGCAGTGAAGTCGAATTTTTTTATTAAATTTGCAAAAAATAAAATGTTTCGACCTCTAACATGCGAAACGAACACAAACCTGCACGGACAAGTGATAAGGTCTGAAACCCGTAAAGTCTGTCTGACGTCACATTAATAACCGAATGCAATTGAATAAGCGCTTTCTCATGAGGTCCACGGGACGGCTTTAGGCTCTCCCATAGTCGAGTATTAAGTACTGGAAATCGTTAACCACTTTTTTCTAAACACAAGACATGCATCCGAATTCTGACATAATTACTGTGCGTATTCGCCTTTTCTTCATTAGAAACATGTATATTGTGTGCAATATTATTCTTGAGCACGACAGCAAACTGTCCTCACAGGTGAATGCAAAAACATCACCTTACACTGTGAATGACCCCCTTGTTTGTTCATACTGCCTTACTGTTTATTTAAGTTTAATAATCTCGATGGTCATGAATGTCCGGTCATTGTTGTACAATTTTTGCATAGTACATCACTGCATACGCAAATAAGTTATTTTCGCTGTATAATACTACTTGCACTGTACATACACATGATTATCATTGTCCATCTTTCTGTGTGCACATAAGCTATGTTAGATATATCTGGAAATAAAATTCTCTTAAACTAGGTGGAATGGTGACTGCTGTGGGCAGAGCTTACATGTTTTTTTAGGCTGTGACCGACTATAGGGGCCTCACAGTGTGATATCAACGCACATTAACTAACGCCGGATATTCGACATTTCCAGAGCCCTCTACTGCGGTGTCTGTGATACGTATATTGTGATTTGAGGACGTCAAAACCCCCGATGTTATTAATTTATGGCCGGACGATATTATCTATACTGTCAAACATCATCCTCTCCAAATTAATTATACTCTCGCATGCATGAAAATCATCTTCTACAAATGATGCGAAGAATACGAACACCCAAGCGTTGCTAAGCTTTCATGTGCACGACTCTTACACACAAACGACTAGGTTCGATTAAGATATTAAGAAGGAATGGTTTGAAAAGGCAGAAGAACAGGCAGTTGATGTTTATTTAAGACATCTGACAAGCGTTTATAAAGTCCGGTCACCTTTCGGAAGTAATAAAGGGCTATATATATATATATATATATATATATATATATATATATATATATATATATATATATATATATATATATATATATATATATATATATATATATATATATATATATATATATATATATATATATATATATATATATTTATATGGTAAGTCAACACCCAAGGCATCCGATTGGCACCGAATAATATGGGGTGGGCCAGAAGTGAAATTAAGAGCCGAATAGAATGTGAATCGAATGGTCATCATTACGATCGAATTGAATGAAAATACGTAGTATCGAATGCAATGCGAGTAGTTCTCGAATGGTAAAGCAACTATTATCAAGGCAGGCCGAGAATTCTACAACTTTTTGTTTCAAACAAATATTCACAAACTTTAACAAGGTGGCATTATCATTGCGTTTAGCCAACAAAGAGATGCATTAATTATGTAAGCTGATGTAAGTTGTTATAAAGTAGCAAACAGAGGCCTTCGAGGTTTCTTTGTTTTATATTCACTGTGGGGTGGATACAACAGTTACCTCAGTATTCGAGGTGCTTTTTCACCATCATTCCAAGTAACACTAAGACCTAAATGTTCAATAGTGTTTCCTAAGTGAACATCATAAATGTCATGACAATGATAGAGGAATGAGGACACAATTATTTGCGTGATATTGAAGTTTAAAGCAAAAATTGCAGCATCCGGTAGTGAGCAATCCTTCGATAATCCCGGAGAGGCTTGATATCTACATGCATACTGGTAATTCACAAAAAATAAAACAACAAAAATGATTTTGGCTCTTCAAACGTGTCACTTCGAGGTTGTGCCGTCGGCGCTGATTATTCGCAGAGAATTCTAAACAAGTTCGGCGGTTCCAATACGAGATATATGCTCGATTCGAGTACAGAATTGAATACGACTCCATACGATTCGTTATAAGTTTACAAATATGGGTATACACTCCTGCAGAATATAAATATGGCTCATAGCTTGTAAAAGTACGTGGCGCTTTTCTGATCGGCAGTTTGGGCTACCAGTGGAGCTAGTACATTTGAAAAACGAAGAACAAATAAGACACTTGTGTAAGGTAGATCGACGACCCATAAATGCTGTACCGTACAGCGTACATCTTCCATGACGTTGCCTTATGACGTCACGTCGATCGTTGCCTTTTCTACGTCAATTATTTTTTAGAACTGACATTTAGATCTCATTTAAAACAGCTGCCTCTTGGTCCTTGTGAAGTGCGACATACCAATGCCTCTCACTGACTGCGCCGCCTCTGGCATCACCGGAAGCATAGCACCCAGTGTTCACAGAAACCTCTCAAGTTCAAAAATCATCGCAAGCGAGAAATTTATCCAGTATTGACGCTGGACATATGATTAGCCTAATGAAGGTGGCTGAGAAAATAAAAAAAATTGGCAGATCCTACATACCTGGAAATTGAGGTTATGCTAAGCATGCGGAGGGATAGAGACCGTGTTGAAACTTTTTTTTATTGATGTAGGCCCGTGTGCTCAGATTCAGGTTCACGTTAAAGAACCCCAGGTGGTCGAAATTTCCGGAGCCCTCCACTACGGCGTCTCTCATAATCATATGGTGGTTTTAGGACGTTAAATCTCACATATCAATGAAATTTTTTGATTGAATTAAACGTCATGAAATGACGCCTCATATATATGTACAAATGTTGCATGCACAGACTTATGTTGAAGAGTTGCAGATGTTTATATAACCAGTTGTTTGAACTTGCGCAATGATGCCAACTGGAAAATTCGTATTACCAACGCCCCAAGCTGATATGAAGCGCTGATGCTCGCGAGGATGCTGGCCCTGGACACTGCTACATAAATTGACTTCAGCGCATGACAACTAACCACAATTGACGTTAGCCCGACGTGACGGATGCATGAAAGAAACACATATGTAATGTTTATGAAATTGGGTAGGCAACACTGCAACCACTATTGACGTTTCACGAAGCTAAGCGTCTATTTGAAAAGTAGTTCCGTGAGACTTGGCGTAACTCTGTGATAAAATGCTTCATTGCCCCGCAGAATGCTTGGGCTTGATTCCAGCTGAGGCCCTGACATTTATTCTTTCCAATCATCGAGTCCACGCTACCGATGTCGGGTATTTTTTAACGCTCGCGCGTTAAAACTGCCCCTGCGTCTTGTCGTCGTTCCTGGGTAGATCCTAATTGTGGATCACCTGTGGTACATACCCGCGTACCAGCGACACATAACCGCCCGTGGGTATGTGCCACTGTCTGGCGGAAAGTGTTTGACGACGTACGCGACTGAATAGTGACATTATTCATGTCTTGACAAGCGCGTCATATTTGTCAAACCATCTTACCCTCCCATGCTAGTTTTGGTTCACGCCAAGTGAAGGGGGTGACCACGAGAGCACCCAAACGTAAGCGGCTAGATAGATACGCTCAAGTTCACCGAAGTTCGCCAACAAATGCTTCGCAATTTAAAAGAGCACTTACAGTAAGCCGGCCAGGCAAAGAAAATTAATAAAGAAGCACTGACACGAATTACAAGTATTTTTGTGCTATTGCTCTCAATGAAAACACTCGTGCCAAGAAGCCTACAATGATTGGCGTGATGCCTGGAAATTCAATGAGTATACTTTTAATACAACTGCCTTAATAAGCACTTTCGGTTTCAATATCGAAACGGCGGCTTTGCAGTGACGTGTAAACGCGGTTTGAGGTTACGAAGAGACAGCAACACGCTATACGCACTATAGCAGTACCTCGGCTAGTAGCGCGTAATGCACACGAAAAATGACAAATGAATTGTTTCCCACTGACCTCAATAACGAGTTCTGTGATTTAGGCACAAGCAGAATGCAGAGTTGGCAAACCATGATCTATTGAAACGATCCGTATGCGATGTCGAATGATTCCGTATAAGAATCTTACGGAAGTGTATGGAAATTATATAGGAAATATATGTATTCTTACGGAAACATACGGAATTATTGGACATCGCATACGGATGTTCGCTCGCCGTGATGAAGTCCTCTGCGTTGGGGCGGTCTAGCTTATACGTATGATGGGCGAAAAAAAAAACTTTAAAATATAAGCAAAATATTTTATGCGTGTCTTGCTCTGGTGTGCGTGTAGTGTGAACACTGCCTGCCAAGGGAACTGAAAACGTTCCTTTTGCAGTGCCTCACCATAGCATCGGAAGTTTTCAAAGGTCATGAGTGGCTATTGTCCAGGAGGGGAAGGGTCGGTTGCGGTCCACACAACCCGTGCTTACAAACGGCAAAGTAAGTTTGTGCGTCGGGCCACGTGTTTCTTTCCGAACGTTTGCAGTCTCGGAATTGTGGTTCAAGCAACTCACACCTTTCTCGGTTCACAGAATGCCGCCGTTACCCCGAAATCTTATTTTTTTTTCTCGAGATTTGCTTCGGGAATTTCTCTCCGTCCCCTCCTCTTGAAGATTTATTCACAAATACGTACAGTATACATTTGCCACGTCTACTAATTCGCTCCGCTTTCTGTTTCAGCACCGTACCACTTCAGTACACCCACTTGCGACATCTCGGTAATCGACGCTCTGCTGACCCATCAGAAAACAAAACAAAACAAAACAAAACTGATTACTATGGCTTCGATTGCTGGAACATCAGCGATCATAACCGTGTTTCGTGTGACTTCTGTACCTCGCGTTATTACGCAGCTACTGCCATGTGACTGCCTTGGCCAAGACTTTTTTGTCGCCAAGAAGAGCTACTCGGGTTCGTTGCTTACTGCGTATACTTCCTACGTACGCGCATCACACAAATCCTGATACAATGTGCACTTGGCCGTACGCATACGACGGCGCTTTCGAAATATCGGAATCTGGTCCATATATTCTGTCGCAATGCCACAGTAAGCTCCGCAACTTCGTGTAAAACAACGCGCCATCAAAACGCTGCCTTCACCGACGAATCCTCGGCGCGCTCGCCCCCAACGTCAGCACACTAACCGAAACGCATGGCCAAAGCAGTCACCTTATTAACTTCTCTTGGCTACAAGTGTCACAGCGTGTTATGTGCTGGGCCGACGAAAGCGAACACACGTAACGCGCACAGATGCACCGGATGTATATTTGGAATTACACGAAATTAAATGGAATCACATCCATGTATGTACGTGAGTGTACTTGGGCATGCTAAAACACCATGCCCAATTTGTACTTTGTTTAGCCAGTTCTTTTATCGGTTGCTGGAACAACAGACAAAACTGCGAGGCCTTGTCGCGTTGCTTGCTACGCACTGTGCTCGTAGCGACCACGTTGGTGTCACTTCCTAACGACGTGCGTCACAATATTACAACTGTTCACGTGACATTAATTAATATCGCAGGCTCGCGAGGCATGTGCGTTACTCGCAATGTTTTGCATATGTATGCATGGCACTGTAAGTGCACATTCAAAGTATCACAGCACGCTTTCCTTCTCTTCGCATCAGTAGTATGCGGACCGAAAAAGGAATACATGTTCGTATACGTACGTCCCAGTAAAGAAACAAGACCAAACACTTTCTTTTTTTTTTTGCGGTCGGAAAACTTGACCATTCAACGTATCCTTGGCATTCATTAAGATGATGCTTCCTTTAAAGGTAAAACAATAGAATCCATTGTTTTTACTACGCAAGATATAAAAGCATCCGTGACAACGCGAACTTGCAATAGTGAAAAAGCGTCTGCCCCCCCCCTCCCCACCCCTATCTCCTATGATATATTCAGAAAGTATCACTTGCCAAGGCTCTGTAACAAATGGCCGGGACCCTGATGGGAAAGATGGTGCAACGATTTGTGTCCTAGCTCTCATAACATGACAGAAGTTTTCGTTAGTGTCGCTGCTCCTACTACGTTGGCCACCATCGCACATGCATCCAACACCCAAGGTCTATCTCGTAAGCATTCGATCTAGAGAAGTATGTGCACCAAATAGGTGTCTACAGTATCAAACAGGCTGTAGTCCTTCGTTTGTGTTCATAACAAAAGTTCAACAATTCAGAGTACATAGTACTCTTCTATCGGAGAGCTTTAAGCTGCCCCGTGTGAGCTCTTACCTCGTTGGCTGCGAAGACAAGAAGATATATCGACGGTATTTTAATTTGTACCCGTTGTAGGCATTGTCAACAAACTGGGGCCCGTTGTTTCTATTTAGTATCTACAAGGGCAACAACGCCACCGTCATTTTATCCTAGTGTCATCGACTTCAATGTATACGGCCATCCGTAACTTTCCCTGGCTATCTACAATGTCAACGGACTGTAGTTAGTTATTTGTACTATTTGTCAACAGCCTTAACAGACTGCAGTCCTTCATTCGCACCGTTCGTCTACAATAGCACAAAAAAAAGCTATCCAATATCGGTGCAACGCCTTACACCTGCGTACGCAGTGAATGCTCAACCTTTTTCTCGGGCATGCACTCTTTGAGACAAAAAAAAGTGTTCACGGAACTATGACTCATAGCTTTGAATGTTACTGAACCGAATGTGAGTGATAGCTCAAAAGGAAATTGCCCTTTTCATTTGCCACTGCTGCGGTAGCATAAAAAGATCGTCATGCAAGCCTTAGACTTCCACGTGTTGCCATGGTCCCAAGACTTGAGGTGGCGCCAGCGAGGCTAATCAACATTGAGTTAATGTACGGTGAGTGACACATCAATGCACCACTGCACTAAAACAATTACAACTTCACATCGCGCAAGAACAACCCTTGCACAGGACGTGGACATTAAGGCACATGTCCATGTGACAACTCAAGGCGGTAACGTTGTCATGGCAAACAGTCGAATGCAAATGGTCAGACCAGAGTGCGCATTGTAGTGCGGTGTTAGCAGTGTCAACGCAACAAAAAGTCAATACAAGCTGCGAATGACCAAGTGAGAGAGCGCGAAAAGATCAGTGCACAAGGTTAAGAAACAAGCGCCGAGCTTTAGACCACATGGTAAGTTGCGTTCCGAACTCTTGTGTGACGCGCGCTTTTACAAGGTCTGGGTTCCCCGTAATCTACATTATCTTGATCCTTCCAAGATTATCACCTAAAAGCAGCAGGGCGACCGGTCTTCGGCAGCCTGGACATTATAAAAGTCACGGCCAGATATCTTTGTAACTTACCTCGATCGACTCTCCCAGTTTTTTTCTTTGTTTTTTCTGAATTGTGAATATTGTAAAAGCCTCGAACCTATGAAACCCACTATAGAACCGACTTTGACGGCAATGCTATCGTAACGCTATTTACACCTCGTCACGCCAACATTTAACGTATACTTCTCGTTCCTGCTACAAGAAAAAAGAACAAGAAAACGAGAGACTCACCTGTCGTCGGTGTCTGTGCGGTGGCGGAGCAACGGTGTCGGTGTCGAGGTGGTGGAAGTGTCGGAGGGTAGGCGGCTGGTCGAAGACGGGTTCCCCGCGATCACAGCCATCGATAATCCTCCGCGACAACACAGTGCACCGTTAATCCGACCACGTAGAATGGGATAATCCGTGTAGACCGCGGACACCAGGCGCACGGGAAACAAAACAAGAGCTTAAAGCGATAGAAGAGAGAGGGGGCGAGATAAAAGGAAAGAGAGAAAACGAAGCCGAGGGCCAAGCGTCACTAAGCGACTACTCGTCCTACCACCAACAAAGCACGTGAGAGCGCCCTCTCGATAGGGTTCAGTTCCTCTGCAGATGACGTAGAAGGGAGGAAGATGAAGAGCAAAGACGGAGAAGGCATGAAGGTAAGAAGAGAAGACGCGAATGTCAACCAGACAAACGTCCGGTAAGAAGGGCGTGGGATAAGGTTGGAGGTGGAAAGGCGAAGTACTGGGTGGACAGGTGGTTCCAGGTTAATGGGTTATAACAGGTGTGCGGTAAGATGACAGCATGTGCCCACGGCGGGACCGTAGGGCCATCTGGACAGGTGCCAAAGTGTCTCTGGAGAAGCAGTGGTCTAGTCAGCTTTCCAGTGTTGTGTATTTTGCCCCATGATTTTTTCAGCGTTTATTATTTGACTGCTCCTTCTTCAGGCAAACACTGAGACTCACTAGGTTATGGCCGAATGTCAAACATACCGCCTCTTTATCAGAAGTGGCATCAGCGTATCCGCGGTTTCGGACTGTCCCCAGACACTGGCGCATCTTTGTCAGGAAAAAAAACCATGACCGGTACGACAGGTGCAAAAAAGGTATGCCCATATCTTGGACACAGTGGTTTTTTTTTCACATTGTCGCTTGCAACTTGGTTTCACTGCAATCTAACAATCTGCTTTGGCATCCTGTTGGGACCATTACTTTTCAGAGTTGCTTCAATTATAAATCAAAGATCTAGCTAAGGTTCGTCACGGTGTCCCAGAATTCAACATGAGCTGAAGGCACCCTTGGCTGAAGGCACCCTTTCTCAAACATGTCCTGCAATAAAGACGTTTTTCCTCGGTCTGAGAAGTGCGCTGCTATAATCCTTTCAAGATCGTGCTACCTTAGAGATGCCGCTACCCATTCGATTCACCATGTGGGCGCGGAGCTTGCTCTTCAAAAGTCATACTAACCTTCCGTACGCCGAAAAACATGGGACACAATTTAGAGATATCAATATGAAGTGGGAGCCATGGTCAATCTGCACAAGGTGGTGGCAGATTTTTCATTTCTATCTCGTTTTCAATCCTTAGACGTTACAGTAATGTTATCACTATTGCCGTTGTTCATATTGCTGAGCTCATACAGCTATATTTCGTTCTCATATTTTCTAACAGTAGCCCTTGACCTGCTCTGTCTTTTATGAGACTACACTCCCACTGTTTGCCA
This sequence comes from Rhipicephalus microplus, assembly GCF_043290135.1. Classification (NCBI taxonomy): domain Eukaryota; kingdom Metazoa; phylum Arthropoda; class Arachnida; order Ixodida; family Ixodidae; genus Rhipicephalus; species Rhipicephalus microplus. The sequence goes on along the minus strand of NC_134706.1, from coordinate 31,032,029 downwards.
GACGAATGTGAGAGAACACAATTACAACGTACTGTTAACGAAAACGGGTTACACGTGCATCAAGTGTTGTCCATCGTCTTCTAACAAAACTTATCTTTGCGCAGCGTCGTGTACAGGCGGCTTGCCTCTGAGCTGCAGTTTGCCTGCCTAATTCGAGCTTATTTGAAGTAAAAGGTTCATTGAATGCACTGCTCACGGGTACCTACCGTTAACAGGAAAAACTCGCGGGCACGGTACGTTCGGATTTCACTCTCCTGCAAGAGCATAATGGCTTAGTTTCGCAAGAGGCTACTGGTGATTGACAGCTATGACTTCTTTTGTCATGCCAGGGACGCGCGTGAACATTGTTTCATTATTCACTTGCTGTTAGGAAGCCGGTAATACGGACGATTTTCATTGTAGTGTTTCCTCTAACGAGATGACCGCGCCTGTACATGCGTAGGCGGAGGCTACCGATAAGTCCTCTTACAATAATACGGAAGGACGGGCGCGTCGGTTTTGCTGCATACTGAAGCTCTAGCGCTCACACACGAGGGCACAGGGGAAAGAAACACGAGGACCAGCGCAGTGACCCGTTTACGCTCGTCCACGATTGTCACTCAACTTTCAGCCCAACGATTTCCAAAGAATGCGTGTTTACGTAACGAGAACACAGGCTGTCTAAACATATGACGGTTATCGTGAAACGAAAATGATATTTCCCCTACCCAGCAGGAAAGTAGGGGCACTTGGCGTGCGGGCTTTTCTTCTTTCCTTTCTTTCTTCCTTTCTTTCTTTAGCATGGCTAAATGCTCCATCTTAACTGTTCCCTTGCTCCGTGCCGGGAATTGGACTAGCTTTCATCCACGTGCTTCGCACTGAGCGCGACACTTCATTTGGTGCAGGCAACAACGAATGTTCCGCGTACAAACTCAGACAGTTATGTAACGCGGAAACGCGAAAGGCCAAGTGAGCGACCTCGATGAGAGATCGGATTGCCATATCCTGAACGGCTGAGCGCCAACAAGCCCACTATTGAGGGAGCATTAATTATTCTAAAACGACGCACGCCAATACGCATGCGACGAGCACACCTTGATAATAATAATAATAATAATAATAATAATAATAATAATAATAATAATAATAATAATAATAATAATAATAGGGTTTAACATTCTAGAACCACAAAATGATAACGAGGGACGCCGTCGTGGAGGGCTCCTGAAATTTTGACCACCAGGTGTTCTTTAACGCCGCACCTAAATATCAGTACGTCCGGAATGCGGCCGCAGGGATTCGATCCCGCGACCTGCGGGTCAGCACTCGAGCACCACGGCCACTCGACTATAGTATCCTGTGTATCTTTGATGGTGGCAGCGTTTTCATACGAACGCACGCCGGAGCCGTGTTTTTGGCGCACGGAAACGCAGCCGTCGAAATCCGCACCGCATGACAAACTTTGCTCGAAAAAAACATCACCAACGGCAAAGGCGTCGAGGTCTGCACCGGCGACCGCGCCGTTATTTCGGGAAGGCGAGGCGCGTTCGCGGATGATGGGACACATCGAACGGCGACGGCGTGTCGTCCCTGGCGAGCGATGTGCGACGCGGGGGGTGGGCGAACATGAGAAATCTCCCGGATGACGGACAATGCTGGCAATGCTTTCCTCGGGAAATATGCAGGTAACATCGTGCACATATATATATATTCAATATGTCTTCACATCACTCTCTCTCACACACGCACAAACTGCGCACATTCTTTGCATATGTTCCAAGAATGCCTGTGAACAGACCGCATTGAATTCGATTGAATATTGAATATTTGTTCAGCTATGCACTGAACGAGAAACCCTATATTTATCTGTCTGTAAACTACACGAGTGGCCTATATAAACTTGTGCATAGACAACCAGACTTTCTACAAACGAGTTATCGGGTTATATTGGATCTCTCATAATCATATGGTGGCTTTGGGACGTTAAACCCCACATATCAATCGAGTTATATTGGATATTGAAAATTACTCTTTGATCTATAGAATACAAAATTAACCAATTAACCATTCCTGTGCAGGTAGTCAAGTTGTGTAAAAACCAGTTGTAACAAAATCTGCTGACTGTTTTCTGACTGTTCACGATAGAAATAACCCTGTATATTTGTATAGAATGTTCGACTGCATGTAAATAACTTCACTGAACTTTAGAGACTCTTTTTTGGAGGAAAAGGAGGAGGAGAAAAAGAACTGAAGGACTGGAAGGGTAACTGTTTCTTGGACTATACGCAAATAATGCTGCATGCACTTTCGCGCAGAATCTTAGGTGCCCTATAAAAGTTTGTGTTGAGTTCTGTGCACATCTTGCTGGAACAGGTGTGTTAGCGAGTGATGGTAGCTCTCGAATTCCCCGACTTTTTTTTTTCTTTAGCGACGGCTCCGTTATAAATGATGATTTGCGAGTAATCGAGGCCTTCAAATAACGTATACTAATTAGGAAGCAGTTTTGTTAGAACGTCTCTAGATAATTCATTGTGATTAGTTTTGTTTGGAATTCGTTCATTTCTGTTTGCAATGAACTGCTTACTAACAATGGAAGGTCTACAAACAAAATAAATTGTACGACGATGTCTACGTAAAACGTAGACGCACATTTAGAAGATAAGAAGCTTAAATATTTATTCTACTATACTGTTGGCAGAATGTATCAGCGTAGACCTAGACTTTAGTAGCGATTCGGAAAACTTGTCGTGCCTAGTGTTAACTTGTCTACTAATGAATCATCTTGTGACAATAAAACCTCGTACGTATATTGGACTTTCACATTTACCGAATGCAGTCCATTAAATGGCCTTATGCAAACCTTGCTGATCGCTGTGCAGGGTTCGCAGCGAAAATCGAATATCACCTGGTAATCGGTAGACATGCTACTAGTATGCGCCTTCTTCAGGGGCAAAATGCACGTACAAAAGTTAAAATTAGGGACAATTTTTCAATATGGATATATATATATTTTTAATTTTCAAGTTTCGAAACGTCTGTTGCTTGCAATCGATCGAGAGAATGGTTGGAAAACTGAAATGACTCTTATACCTATGGGCGCTGCGATATGAAAACTGCGCCGTGAATTATACGAATATGGCGTTCCGTTGGCTGAGATTACAGTGTACATTTCGCACTAAACTTTCTATAACGATTCGGTATGAAATTACAGTGACCATTCGCACCCTCCAAACATCTTTTTGCATGCGGACAAAGTGTCGTCATGTTTCTAATCTTATTTTCTTCCTTCAATGACTGGCGCTTCGTCATGTGATTGACACGCTGATTAATTGATTGGTTGATTGATTGATTGATTGATTTTGGTAGCATCGTATTTCAGGAACAAGATAGCGTGCACAATGCCAAAGACTTGAATATTTCTACTGTAGCAAAGACTGCGACCAATATTAAGCTGGCTCTTTCTACTGAAGCAAAAAAAAACCTTCACAGAAATACAAAAAGCTTTCCATATCATTTTGGTATGAAATTACGGTGACCGAATGCGCCCTTTGGACATCATTTTGTTTCCGAACCAACTGTTCGCACGTTTGCAAGCTTAATTTGTTCTTTCCGTGACCGGCGGTTCGTGTAGTGCGATTGAATAATATGAAACTTACTGATGCTAAGAATACTGAGACGTACAGATTTGGGCACACTTATTGTGAAAGAAAACGGCTGTTTCTTATTCGGGTATAGCAGTTCCATATCCCGTTAGATTAATGATTTGGCTCTGAAACTTTTCAATTCGCATTCGACTCAGTTTCGATTATTACCATTCGCGCATCCCCTACACACTTCGATGCGTCATGCCACACGTGGGAACTGGTGTAAGTTACGGCAGGTCCCAGTGTATTGCGATGTATTGTGAGTCTATGAATGCGTCGCGAATAGTGGCGTTTTAATGACTGGGAGATACGCTTCCCCGTTCTGTGCCTTCTGCGGTGACATTGGGGACATTGAACATTTCATTTGGCTTTGCCCACAGTTCAATGTGCAAAGAGCAGCGATGATCCGCACCTTGCAAAAAAGGCTGTCACAGGCACCGGACAGTTGATTACGTCATTTTTCCTGAAGGACCCGCGGCAACTAGGAGGAACGTGCAACGAATTTCGTTGGTCTTCCTGCGAGACACTGGGCTATCTGACACTGGGCTGTCTGGGCTGTCTGACAATTTCCGAATCCAGGAGATTGTCAGGCGGAACAATTGCCGGCCATGCAGGCCAGGCTAACCCCGCCTGCTGCAACACCGCCACCACCACCACCACCACCACCACCACCACCACCACCACCACCACCTAATGTACTACTGCGAGTGCTAATTTATAGTGGTGATGTACTGTGACATGATGATGCCTTACTTGCTTTTTGGACAAATCGAGTCGAGTGGACACGGCACGCGTGACAATGAGCAATTGTGCTTGATTGAAATGTGTACGTGCGCGTTTACGTCACCCGCTTTCGAGATGTTACTCTGATTGTTACGCAATGTATCAACTGGGAATCTTACGTAATGTATTTGTCGCGGAGTCAGACTGCAGCGACGCGTCGGTGGCGCCAAACTCTCACGAGCACATTCCCGACCAATCGCCTTTCCCGGAACGAACTGACGTCGGTTTGACTTTTATGCCAACCTGCTCTCACAAACGAAGAAAAACAAATTAAGCACTGGTGAAGTGCAATTTGGCTACCTTGAAAGTTCAATAAAAATATTTAAAAACCTAGAACCTATCTCGAGATGCAACATTGCCACCATGTCTGTGTTTGTCGAAAAAAACTAACTAAGGTTTCTACAGCGAGAAATGCGACAAGAAGGTATTTTCTTTTCTCGGCTAGCAGGTGCACATACAGTGGTGTTATTTAAGCAAACAAAGAAGAGCTGTTTACGTTTGTTATACCGTATGTCTTTACTTGTTAAGAAGTGACTCCTAACCGACTTATTAAAACCAAAAATAAAGTTAAGTTACTGTGCGAAAAACCGTGGGGGGGGGGGGGGAGGAGGGTAGTGACATTAGCATTCAGCAAAGACATTTACGAACATATCAGTATTGTTTCGCGGGCTCATACACTTCTCTATTCGTGCTTTAAATATCTATCTATCTATCCATCTATCTATCTATCTATCTATCTATCTATCTATCTATCTATCTATCTATCTATCTATCTCTCTATCTATCTATCTATCTATGTCTAGGCTCTTATGATCACCACCTTAACTTGGGGTACACGAAAATTAGTACGAGAGGGTAAGATGGCTTGACGAATACGACACGGTAGTCCAGACATCAATAATGTCATAACCTCGTCGCGTACGTCATCCAACAATTACGAAAAAAAACAGTGGCACATACTTGCACGTATGTGCCACTGCAGGTATGTGCCACTGGTGTGCGGGTATGCGCCGCAGGTGAAAGACGTTTTATGTCTACCCAGGAACAGCAAGAACATACATGGGTAATTGTAACGCTTGAGCGTTGAGAAAAAGCTCAGAGCGCTGACCGTACAAGAGCAAATAATAAATTTTAGTGTCGACCTTACAGCATTTCGCGTGGCGATCAAATATTCTACTACATAGCCGCGCCAGTTCTCGGAAATACTTTGCAAATAACCCTAATGTTCGTTAAACGTCACTAGTGGTTGTTGTATACTTGCTATAAAAATTTATTAACATTACGTATATACTCTTATGATACAGCGGTCATGTCGGATTAACGTCAATTTAGTTAGACGCCATCCGCTGAGGTTGAGTTGTGTAGCAGTGGCGAGGGCTACCATCTTCGTGAGGCCCAGTGCAAACACCAGCGCTTGATATCAGTATCAGCTTACCACTTCTGGTGTCGCTAAAATCCATGCCACTGTTGGCATCGTTACGCTACTGCAAACAACTGCTAATATAAAACATATGCGGCTGGTAAACGCATGTGCATGGGTAGATTTGCACATATATTGAGCGCCACTTCATAACGTTTCGCTCAATGAAAAGTTAGAACACATTTACCCTGAATTCGCATGCTTCCCATAAAATCGATTACCAAGGTGCATGTGATCTGCTGTATTCTTTTCTTTTCTTAATTAAGCTTCGTAGTTGAATTGCTCAGGAATTCCTAATACGAATTATATACCCCGCTTACGTGAAAGCTGCCCGAGACTTTGCGTTTTGGGCGTGTTAGCGGCCCCGACTTTCACGAGGATGTTAGGAGGCCAGTGAGATTTTTGATTGAATGATTGATTGATTGATTGATTGATTGGTTGATTGATTGAGTGATTGATTGATTGATTGACATGTGTGGGTTAACATGAAAAAAGCCTCTCTCAAGCCTTAATAGCTTTTTTCTTTCGCACCACAGCATTGAACTGTTGTGACTACTTAAATGTCTCCTTTAATGTTGAAATTAAATTGAATTGAATTGAATTGAAAACAGCCATATGAATATGTGAGACACCGTAGTGGAGGGCTCCGGAAATTTCGACCACCTGCCATGGGGTTGAGGCAAGAGAAAGCAAATGCATGATGCACGATATGCTGTGTTGATATAATATAAAGTACTGCTTGGTGCATATTTAGGAGGTGCGATGCAAATTAGTCAAACACTTAAGAGGAAAAAAAACAGTCATGGTGCTAAGAGTACAAGGACGAAATGAACAAACCAACTGAATGACACGGGCGTCAGTTCGTTTCTTCACTTCGTCCCCCTATACCATTTCTTCACTTCGTCCCCCTATACCGTTTCTTCACTTCATCCCCCTATACCATTTCTTCACTTCGTCCCCCTATAGCGTTTCTTCACTTCGTCCCGTATACTCTTTGCACTGTGTCTGTTTTTCCTTAAGTATGAACCGCCTAGCTGAACAATGAGCCCTGTAGACAAATGCACACCGTTTCAAATAACCTCCTGATCGATTACACCTTGTTCGATCTCTGTCGTGTCAGTCGCATTTCGATGGACGCGAAATACCAGAGGACCGTGTGCACCGTGATGTCAGTGCCTGTTAAAGAACAAAACGCGATCGAGAACTTCGAGGGCGCTCGAGTTCCGCCGTCAAGAGTAGAACGCGACACCGTAACCAGACCCTTTTTCGCGCCGTATTTTCAGTCACAATAGCCTGTATACCTTCGGTCCTTGGTGCACGCCTAATCGTGTCGCAAAAAGGAAAGGAAAGTCTATAAATTGACCCTCTCGACGCACCCTAGAACTGTTGCTAACCCCCGTATTCAGAAACGCTGCTTGACTAGATCTTGACTTGCCCCCCGACTTCAATGCAGCACAAACGCGTTTACAACGCTCGGTCTTTCGGCGGTGCCAAGGCAGCACAAACGCACAGACGCTTTGCGAACGCATTGCATTGAAGGCGGTTTCAAGTGAAGCTCAAGTCAAGCAGCGTTTCTGAATACGGGGGGGGGGGGGGGGGTAAGTATTGTTGCAAAGTGCGCACTACGAATTAATTATTCCTTTTTGCAAGTTTGCGGGGTAGCCACAGCGCGTCCATAAGGCAACACGGGCATCTGCGCAACTGCACGCGTCAATGATGCTGTTGTTGATTAAAGTAACTAATGAGGCTTTTAAAGTTTGTAATTGTTGGTCCTTTAAAACGACCGTTGGCTGCCCGATTAACACGCTTTGACGCCTGGTGCAGAAACCTGGAGACTTACAAAGAGGGTTCAGCTTAAATTGAGGACGACGCAGCGAGCAATGGAAAGCAAAATGGTAGGTGTAACCTTAAGAGACAAGAAGAGAGCAGAGTGGATTAGGGAACAAACGGGGGTTAAGGATATCATTGCTGAAATCAAGAAGAAGAAATGGACATGGGCAGGGCATGTAGCGCGTAGACAGGATAACCACTGGTCATTAAGGGTAACTGACTGGATTCCCAGAGAAGGGAAGCGGGTTAGGGGGAGACAGAAGGTTAGGTGGGCAGATGAGATTAAGAAGTTTGTGGGTATAAATTGGCAGCAGCAAGCACAGGACCGGGTTAACTGGCGGAACATGGGAGAGGCCTTTGTCCTGCAGTGGACGTAGTCAGGCTGCTGCTGATGACGCCTGGTGGGGTTCTATGCTTCTTCCACGCGATATTAAATGAACTAATAACATTCCTGGCGCTGCATAACATTCGTATAGCGTTTCATCTCGTCGGCAAGAGGCGATGTCTAGTTCATCAATAAAAAAGTTCGCAAATAGGGCAAACAGGGCAGCGCTCAAGCAGACACACAAGGAAAGGTTGAACGAAGCGCGGGTATTTTATTAATAGCGCTGTTTTCTGATCAGCGATACGCGCATTTATCGATGAGTAATATAGAGTGGGCCACATGGGCGCAGGCGCAAGTTTGGCGAATATTATCGCGAAGCTGCCCTATCGTAAGCACCGACCTGGAACCGCTCCGAGGTAAAATTTTACTCAGACGATGTTATAGTAAAAGGTTTGGGGCACTGATTTAGGTGATAACTTTTTTGTGAAAACAAAAGAATAGAATGCAGGAGCCCTTTCGTAAATAAGGTGGGGCAAAGGAAGCTCAGTGTGCAAATGCGTACCCCCCCCCCCCCCACCCATTCCCCTGACTGCGTCCTTCACGCATGTCAGGAATCGGTCGTTCATGCACACGCTCGACACTTCAGTTGCTACAGGCAACAACTGCGGCCATCCGTTAAAATCAAAAGCAAAAATTGAACGCGGAATAAAAAAAACGACAAGTCACCTCAAGTAAAAGATCACATGGTCGTATCAAAAGTAGCTTATCGCTGACAAGTTCACCTTTAACAGAGCATGGTTTATTGAAAAAACGAAGCTCAGTGACAAGAATGTCACCAGCGCACTTTTGAGGGCCACATTTCATCTATAGTCTCGACAGTGCTGAGCGTTATTATAAGTTGGGTTTTCGCAATGGATTTTACCACGGTGCTTCTATCTCTGTCTCTTCTCCCGGACAATTCATCTCAGGGACGGCACACAGCTCTCCCATAGTAGAGTACCTAGTGCTCTAAATCGTAAACTACTTTTCTAAACACCAGGCCTTCGGGACGGCTTTGTGCTTTCTCATAGTAGAATGCATAGTACTCTGAATCGTTACCCACTTTTTCTAAACACACATAACAGATTTAGGGATGGCGTACTGCTCTCTTATAGTTGAGTGCCAAGCACTCAGAATCGTTAAACATTTTTTTCTAAACACATGAGCGCTTTATAGAAGTTTATTCAACTCGATGGTCCTGAATGTTCTGTATTTGTTGAACAACAGCTTGCACTGTACAAACGCATGATCATCATTGTCCATCTTTCTGTGTGCACATAAGCTATGCAAGTTATATAAATAAAATTCTCTTAAACCAGCACTAAACCTTCGCTTGGTCTACGGGACGTCTTTTTGCTCTTTTATAGTAGAGTACCAGGTACTCTAAATCGTTAACAACTTTTTCCAAACACACGCTCCTCCCCGGGACGGCTTCATGCGCTCCTGTCGTAGGGTGCCCCGCCGCGGTGGTCTAGTGGCTAAGGTACTCGGCTGCTGGCCCGCAGGTCGCGGGATCGATTCCCGGATGCGGCGGCTGCATTTCCGATAAAGGCGGAAATGTTGTAGGCCCGTGTGCTCACATTTGGGTGCACGTTAAAGAACCCCAGGTGGTGGAAATTTCCGGAGCCCTCCACTACGGCGTCTCTCATAATCAAATGGTGGTTTTGGGACGTTAAACCGCACAAATCAATCCTGTCGTGGGGTACTTAGTACTCTAAATCATTAACCACTTTATCCAAACACAAATACAAAATAATTTCTTGGAGAGCTCGGCGCTCTCTCTGAGCACAGTAAATAATGCTCTAAATCGTGAGTCATTTTTTTTCTTCTAAACACAAACCGAGATCGTCAGTGTCTGAACACAAATGCGATGTTGTGATATGAGGCTTGTCACTGTGGAGGGCTCGGGAAATTTCGACCACCTGGTGTTCTCGAACGTCCCCTCACGGCGAACGGACCTCTAACCTTTGATTGATTGATATGTGGGGTTTAACGTCCCAAAACCACTCTATGACTATAGTGGAGGGACCTCTAACCTTTGACCTGCATCGAAATGCGACTACCACAGTCGGGATCGAATTCTATAGACCATCCGTTAGTCATAGGAAGCCTCGCTTTAACACATTTTGTTCCAAGATAAGCGTGGTTCTCAGTTGAGGCACGCGCAAAGCAATCGAGCTCCTTGCAGCGCCACGACTACTACACAGCACGCGGCACACGCCTCATACACCACTGCGCTCTGTATCGCAGATGTTTCTTTTTTTCTCGTCGCCTCTGCACCCGGAATCGCACATGCGTGGAGTTCCCACGTGCGCGACAACAGGTCGAATAGAAAAGGGGAGACCATTCTCTAAGATCTCTGCGCGCCCTTCAAAGCCCGGGGGAAAAAAAAGCATGCAAAAGCCAGAAAACTGCTCTTTGAATTGCAAGTAAATGGAATCGAGTGGCTGCGTGGGGTGTACGAGTAATCGTAAAAATTTGAACCACGTTGGATTCCACAAGAAAAGAACAACAACTAAGCCAGCCTGCACGGAAGGTAAACAGTGATAGTTGGAAGAGCGGCCTTTCTAGGACGTTTTTTTTTTTTTTTTAACCCCGTTCGGGTAGCTGTTGCAGATGGACTTATGTGGCACCCACAACGCTATACATGATCTTAATTTCTGTGCAGTGGGGCAGCATCCACATTCATCAATCTTCGCAGAAGTGCGGTACCCGCTAGACACTTGTAAGGCATTATGTACAGTGTCAATTTTTATGAAAGGGAACACGGCGACGCGTGGCCTGCGCGCTCCGGCGGCTGCTCGCAGCGCATTCAAGCGGGAGCGAGAGCAACCACAGCCTCCTTTACCGTCATCTGGCGGCGAGGAAAACAACCTTTCATTGCTGATATAGAACGGCAAGTTTGCAACCCCTCCCCCTTCATGGAGATTACGCGAGAGCCCGTAATCACCTTGAAGGGGGATGCGTTGAAATCTTGCCATTCTATGTCAGCAACGAATGCTTGTTTTGCTGTGGTTGCTCTCGCTCCCACTTGAACGCGCTGCCACCAGCCGCCGGAGCGCGGAGGCCATGCGTCGCCGTGTTTCCTTTCATAAAAATTGTCACTGTGCATTTTGTTGAAGCCGTGGGTAACAAAAAGGAAGGATCCTGGCTGAAGCTTTTGTAATTGGTTGGAGCGTCCCCCACAGTGGGTATGAGCCACAAAAGAAGCTCAACAAAAACAAGAACATCCTATAACCAACTAGTTATGCAATTCGCATCCTGTGACCGTCTGGCGGTTACTTTACTGTTTTAAAACGCTTCATAACACACGTCAAAATATCCCTTTCTCGACATGAAGACTGTATGAAGTCAGTTTGCTGCCATCAGGAAAGTGGGAGCCAGCGAACCCTGGCTTCGGCACCTGCAAAGTTTCTGTCAATTACATTGCGCAATGCTCCCTATTAACTCGTATTGCTTCCTAGACGGCGGCAATGGGATCTTCCTTCGCATGCTTCACAGCGCAACGCTTCTGTTGCTACGGGCCTCAAAGACGGCCGTGCGTGAAACAATCGAATGCGACTATGAATTTTGGCAACTTGAAATCACCGGCGACATTGATAATAAATAGATAGATAGATAGATAGATAGATAGATAGATAGATAGATAGATAGATAGATAGATAGATAGATAGATAGATAGATAGATAGATAGATAGATAGATAGATAGATAGATAGATAGATAGATAGATAGATAGATAGATAGATAGATAGATAGATAGATAGATAGATAGATAGATAGATAGATAGATAGATAGATAGATAGATAGATAGATAGATAGATAGATAGATAGATAGATAGATAGAAATTTGGCATCCTGTAACCACGATGTGATTGTGAATAGCGCTGTACCGAAAGGCTCCGAAAATTAAATTTCGACCACCTATAGGCTTCATTGAGGTGCTCGTAAATCTAAGTTCGCAGGCTTTACACGTTTTCGCCGAAACCGAAAATGCAGCCTGCGTGGTCGGTATACCGTACCGCATAGTGAGGGTCAGCAATCTATCAGTATACCCCACTATACACCACCGGGCACTGGACCAGCCGACCTGGTGGTCTATAACGGTTACATTGCTCGAATGCCGACCCAGAGGTTGCGGGGTCGAATCCCAGCCGGGGCGGCTGCAATTTTTTTTTTATTTCGGCGAAAATGCCCGTACACTACTGCACATTCCTCGGCGCGAGGTTTTTGTTTCGCGGAGCTACGCCGCCGGCGCAGCCCAAAACGCCTGACGTGTATGAGCTTCGCTCGAAGAAACACTTGTGGCGCGCATTGCTTTCGGAACAGCGCGCGACAGGAAGGCGCGAAACAAAGTGCACACACGCGGCAGACGTGGGGAGTCGAGACTACGTGGCAAAAAAAAAAAAAAAAACGACGCGCAGATTGCAAAGCTCGCGACGTCGCCTCGTCTTAACAAATGCCACGATTCCGCTCTTCTTCTGTGCCACGATTCCGCTCTTCTTCTGTGCTACACAGCAATTCAACGCACTTCCCGCCGCAGCAGTATAGAGACCGCCCGGTTCTTCCGAATTCGTTACTCTCGCCTACATTCTGAACGCCTAGCTCGAATAAAGCAGCGCACGATAAAGCAGATCTATACGGGTGGAATGGAGGAAAAGAGCGCCTAGTGAAAGTTACAACGTTAATCTCCGCTAACGGATGGTATAGTGCTTCCAGAGTTTTACAGTTAGAATGGAACAGGATAAACGAAAAATGAATCTTTCGATAGCGCATGCAAGAGGGAAGGAGTGGTTTTCAAAGCCTTTCGAAAAAATTTCAAGCTTGCTTTTCAAATATATACGCGCACACATACAAACGCACGCACTTACATAAAGTATGGTTGACCCCCCCCCCCCCCCCCCCACCTCTTTCAAAGACATTTTTGGCTATGCGCCCCTCGAATGCAGTGACGAACGCATTGACGAATGCAGTGATGAACGAGAGAAGGTATCTTTACCGCCAGCGTTGTACTGAGAGAATGAAATAGAGTAACTTCAAAATAAATCGTTATGACGTATACCCTTTGATGGCGGTTTTAAATTATAACCGACAAATGAAATTGTTAGTAGAGATAAACGTGGATGCATGTATATCGCCATATGAGTCATTGGAGATTAAAAAAAGAAGCTACATTTTCTTTCCGTAATGATAATTGAATACTTGGCTCAGCCTACGAAATGTGAAAATATTGCCGCTAGAGAATCGATTAGGCAGCAAAGTGATCCTGCGTCACATTCGCAGTGGTTCCGACTTGCCTCGACGACAAGGACAAATATGAAACAACTCATATATATTCAAGCGGTAAACATTATTGAATTCGCAATTTAATCGACAGTGCAGTGTATACAATAGAAGCTCCAATCCCTCTCCAAAAAGAAAGTTAGAATAGAACATGGTAAATCATCTCCTCAAGCCATTATGGCCCACGCGTTTCAACTTTGAACCATATGATACACTAGATTATGAATAATAGGTCGACAATAATCTACATGATTCAGTCTTTGAGTGTATAAAGGATTAGATCAGGACTAGTCGGCTTCCTATAGTCAACACTTTTCAATATTAAGGCGTATCAAGCATTGGGTCAAGGCTTATCGACGAGGATTAAGGGGAGGTTCGAGGTTACGTACTAAAGCGAGAACACCGGCATTTCCTTTCGTGCACCATCGCAGAGCGCGAGCGAAGATACTCAGCAGGATCCGGGGTATCGCACCGCCACCTGTTAGTCCCCCCAGGACCACCGACACGCGGCAAGAACTCATTGATCGCCGAGCACTGCAACGCGGGGGGAGGGGGGGGGTGCTGGCGAGAGGGGCATGGGAAAGGGGGCAGGCAGCACGTTCGACGCCAGCCAGGTAAGGGGAGGAGAGGGAGAGAAGAGACACGGACGAGAAGAAGGCGTTGCAGAACACAAAAGGGCAGCAGCAAAAGTGGGACATATCACTCATCGGTAGCCAAGGATATGGGTTGGTGACCATCCGCAGGCACCAGGACCGGGGAGGCCTGTCCTGGTGGAAGTAGTAGAGCGCGATGGGCACAAATCCAGGGTAAGGCAGGTCGTCTTCGGCCCCCGGGCCGGCGGCGGCGCTGGCGGCCGAACATGAGGACGAAGATCGGCTCGAAGACGTCGAAGGCGGTGACGGCGAGATCACAGCGGCCGCGGCCGCAGCTTCATCTTCTTCCTCCGCCGCCGAAGACGACACGGCGGACGTCTCCGACGACGCCGACGACGAGTCTGAACGAGGTGCACCCCGCGGCGGGACGTCGTCATCGCGAGTCTCATCGGCGCGCATCACGCAGGAGGCGGACGTACCGCCGATGACGATCCGACGACGACGACGACGACGACTTCTTCGACTGGACGCCGACCACGTCGGCCATCACACACCATTCCAGGAGGTTGCACGTCCTGGAGCGCTGCCGTCGTCTTTGGTCGCTCACCCCCCCACACCGTCACAAAGGGGGAGGGCGACGGTGCCCCACCGCCCCGAGGTCTACGAAGACCTCCTCCTCCTCGCCCGGACTGTTGTGCGTCGGCGTTGACCACTAATCACGGCGGCGGCGGTGGCCGATGACGGGGACTTCCGCGGTTGCTCTCTCACGGGGAGGACCGCTGGCGCGAGGGGAGTCTCGCCTCCTCCCGGAGTCCGAGCATCGACTGGAGCCACCGTCAGCACGGCGCCTAGTTCGCGAGAGCGCCGCTCGGGGTCCGCGTGGCGCGGAGCTCGCGAGACCTGGCGCCGTGAGCCTGCCTCGACGATGTTTCGTTCTCCCTAGGCACTGTTCTTTTTTCTTTTTTTTTTCCCTAGCGCCTTCGCTTCGCCGGTCGCACCTGTCTTGAGAAGAAAGGAGGCGATGACCGTTCGCTTCTTTTTGCTCGCGTCAGTTTCGACATGGGCGGGTCGGCGCAATGCGTCTCTCCATCTCACGAAAAAAAAATGGTGCTCACTGAAAAATCAAAGAAAAATGCGCCAACTGACTGCTGAGCTCAACGAGGTGATTGTCCAGCAGGTGACCGTGCCGGCATCTGCCGCCAGCGAGTCTCATTTAATAAACATTGGGCGCATAAGTAAGGGCTTTCGTATAGCACTCAATTTTTGCTTCGTACAGTCATACCAAGAAACAGAACATGAGAGCAAGGCCGAAAATTCATTATGGATTAAGTACGCGTATTCGCAAGTTAAGCCTGGTTGGCCGCCCAAAACCGGATAAGCAGTCCTAACAACGATAAGATGGAAGAGGCGAGATGTTCACAGTTTCCACAGACACCATAGCGACGCATTACGCCATCAATTTCACCACGAATGGCCATACAGGCTGATACATTAGGACAACCCGGAATATCAACGCTTTTGCATGGTTATGAATATCTGATAGCCTAGCTCGGACAAACTGTTTAAGAAGCAGTGACGCAGAAGACAAGCTTTCTCATCTGTCCTGTTTTGATAGAGCAGCACTATCCAATGTTTATTTGTAGAAACAATTAAACCTGCAAAACACTTTGTTGAGTTATTGCATACCATTCTTGTGCATTGATGAATGTACAAGGTAACGCCCACAGTTCTTTTGTAAAAAGCATTCGATGTAATCGTCCCAATGATGTCGTTCGAGCAGGCGTAACCCGACGCGCTAACTAAAGGCCACCGGAGTATGCTTTTCGTTTCTTTTTTTAAATTTATGAGAACTTTTTGACTATTCGATAGAATTTATCAAATTAGAATAGCGCTCAAATGTGGAAAACACATACTTTTATTAAGTGCAAGATTTACTCAAAATATGGCAAACAGACACAAGTGTGGAGTGAATATTGCTAGTCGCTCCTGTTAGCTGTTTACGTTACGGTGGCGTAGATACGAACTACAGTCACATCCACGCACAAAAAAAAACAAATTGTATTGATGAGTCCCAAAAAACCGAAAACACAGCCATCTATAAGTTCAATATACTACTCTAGAAAAGATGGCGAAAGGTCTCAGCCAGGCTAAGCATTCGAAGAGCATGTCGTAAGCATCATTGATGAGAACAGACAAGAGAGAGTATAAATAGTAGAGAAGGAAAGGTTCAGAGGTTAACCAGTCTAGGATTACTGGTTTGCTACCCTACACGTGGGGACGGGGTGTTGGAAAAAAAAAGCTTGCCGCTGCCAGGGCCCGAACTTGCGATATTCGAATAACGCGTCCTCTGCTCTATACCAATTGAGCCACACCGGCGGTTATCGACCCGTCCACTTTATAGGTAAATATCTGCATTTAAACGTTTGAGCTAAATGTTATGCGTCCTTTGAACGTTATGTACATTCACAGTGGACAGGAAATGACCGCCGTTGTATAGCTCAGTTGGTAGGTCATCGGACGCGTTATTCGAAGGTCGCGAGTTTCATCCCTGGCAGCGGCAAGTTATCTTTTCATCAACTTTTCTTTCTTCACATTTGCATAACATTTGCTACTGATAACACCCCCTATACCTTCCTTGGCATCATTGTCTGTTAGTTCACACTAGCATTCTATCTTACGAAGAGAGAAGAAAAAACGAGCGAGATCTAAATTTCCACTTCTTTTTTTTTTTTGTCGTAAGCTGGTCAGTAGCATGCTTTAGTGAGATTGTGTTCATGTGTTCAACACATTTGTGTTCAACACCTTTGCGTGCAACCTGGCATGTTCAGGAACTCGGAACGTTTTCACGGCGCTTAAAGGGACCCACAACTGGCCTGAATGGGTGATTAGGTTCCAGTGGAACAGAAAAAGAGCATCATGTATAGTGACAGGTGACAGAATACTTTTCGCGATCTGAGTAGGATTTAGATATTTTTTAAAATCGCGTTCCAAAGTAACCAACACTGGCATGTCGCGCCCCTAGTGCCAGAGTCATGAAACACAATTATGAAGTCCTAATAACTTTGCTGCAATTATTTATAGTGCACCAGACTGAACGCTTCAATTTTGAATATGTATGTTCATTTTAGTATGCTTCTATGTGGCTTACAAGGTAAAAAAAAAAGTAGCCCCGCCGCGGTGGTCTAGTGGCTAAGGTACTCGGCTGCTGACCCGCAGCTTGCGGGATCGAATCCCGGCTGCGGCGGCTGCATTTCCCATGGAGGCGGAAATGTTGTAGGCCCGTGTGCTCAGATTTGGGTGCACGATTAAAGAACCCCAGGTGGTCAAAATGTCCGGAGCCATCCACTACGGCGTCTCTCATAATCATATGGTGGTTTTGGGACGTTAAACCCCACATATCAAGGTAAAAAAAGTACAGCGTGAAAAGTGGCGCTGCGTTCGCGGCCCCTGCAGGGAAACGGGCGCAGCTGCGCATGCGCGCGGCGTTTCCACAGCAGCTCGTTTTCCGTCGCGTCGGGCGCGTTGAAGAATTTGAACGAGATCGCTGCGGCGCGCGAAATGCCGTCGGCCTGCTGCTCTGTGGAGAATCGCTTCATGCGTGCCGCTGAAGGTCCGTCCGATTCGTCGCTACCGCTGTCGTCTGTCGAAACATGTCGCTCTGGCGCAACTCGATAGGGGCCCAAATTATACGCTCGCATGCGAGCCGAAATTCGTTCCTCTGAATCGCTCGAGCTGTCCAGCGACGACATATCGAAGCCGTCCAAATATGGCCACACACGAAATACTACGCGTGAATTGTCGATCACTCGTAAAGGCGTGCGTTTCGTATTCGAAGACTTGGCTTAGCTCAACTTGGCTAAAGTCGAAAGAACGATCTCTGCATGGCCAAAATGCATAAGAAGCCCCTGGAAAATGCTGTAGCTCTTGTAAAATAATTTAGCATGCTAGAAAACAACGGTGGCGAGACAGCAGGCTCGACAAACACAACATTACGTGTTTGCAGTTAGGTCTTCACTTACTGCCGTCGTTACACTGGCGTATGATCGCAATCACGATCACATCCACTGTTTGCAGCATGTCTCCTTAAGACTGCATAATCGCCGCAAATCGAAAAATTCTGATTACGAATGTTCTACGGTGCATTCCGCTTTACCATTCCGTGATTACAAGCTCTGACCGGTGTAAGCTTTCAGTTGCACACAAGAAAACTGGTACCTAAATATCGGTTGTGGGTCCCTTTAAGGGCACTCGTCGAGTGGCCGTTAAAACCAATGTGGGCTCGTGAGTACATTAAGAAACGCCTCATGAAATACAACGCTACATGCACTTACAGTGTCAACTACCATTTCACTCCGTCCGATGGTGTAGCGCTGATCACGTGCTATTGCACCTTGGCGAGAGGGAAGCTCAGTAGGAAGGCGACGGCTGCGCTGTTCCGAGAGTGGCGAGGGTGGAGCTTGACGGTTTCAACCAATGAGAGGCGTACCAGGGAGGCAGGGAGTGAGCGAGGCCTCGTGGAAAGAGAGAAGCAATGAGAGGCTCATCAAACGGGGCGAGGGAGAGAGAGGATCAGCAACGGTATCCAGATGTTTCGCGAGAAGTAGGTCACCGAGGGACGATTCCATAGATGGGCTTCCCTACCACCATATATTGGCCTTCTTCACTGTCTGTTAAGGTCATAATACAGAACGGATTTCAGCCCCGCCTTGCAGTTTAGACACTGCAAAATGCCCGTATGCGTACAAAAAAAAAAAAATCAGGAGTGGGGGGAACGGGGAATTTTTCGCTACCCCGTTGGAATCCTCGTCCCTATAGTCTCGGTGGACGCGTAAAATGGAGCACCGAGAGTAATTAAAATGGGACCCATGAATCATGGAGCTAACTTGAGAGCTACGACGCCAAACGTGAAACAAAGTTTTGAGAAGATAATTTTATTTGAAGAAAGACGGCTGGTGCACAAGCAAACGAAACGCAGGCTAGAAATGGAGGGAAGGCACATGCCGTTGTACGCCTCCCCTCTATTTCTAGACCATGTATTTTTTTTTCTGTGCGCTGTTTTTCTTCAGGAAATGCACCAGCTAGTCCAACTTGCCACTTTGGTAGTGATGTTGCCAAGAGAATATATAAATGAGACATTCGCACTGCCTAATGTAGCAAGATTTAAACGTATCCGCGGTTTGTTTCAACCCCAACGGAAAATAGAAGATAGAATTCGTTTACTTTTTTGTCTTAACGCTGGAGAGTGTTTATCTAACTGGTTAAACCAACAAGTGATCACAATTTTTTTCGTCCATGTAACCTTTGACGAGACGGCTCGACAGTTTTTTGTGTTTTACGTTTGCTTCAATGAAAAACAATTTGGTAGGTAAACATTACTGCGGTGCAACCTGATGATTATTAAGGCAACTGTGCCAGCGTTGTACAACTACTTTTCTTTTCGGGGGACTTCATGTCCTGCAACCGCTATACGATCACGAAGCACGCCGTAGTGGAGGGTTCTGCCGATTTGGGCCATCCGGTGTTCTTTTTCACATTTATGTGTATTCTTCTTCTTCCTTTCTTTCTTCCTTTCTCTCTTTCTTTCTTTCTTTTTCTTTCTGTTTCTGTCCTTTGTTTCTCCCTTTGTTTTTCTTACTCTCTCTTGCTTTCTCTCTTTCTTTTCTTTCATCCCTTCCTTCTCTTTTCTTACTTTCTCTTTTCCAATTTCTTTCTCTTTCTCTCCCTCTCTTCCTTTCTTTTTCTTTCTTTTACAATAATTCCTCTTCACTGTTTCCTTCCTTCATGCTGAGAGCCAATTACGATCTCTATCCGCGTGCTGAGCAGCGCCACCATTTTGTTACTACAGCCAACAATCACTGTCACGCGCCCATGCCATGCAGGCAACAATGTAAAGTGGCATCGTGACACAACG
The DNA here is from genome assembly GCF_043290135.1 of Rhipicephalus microplus. Lineage (NCBI taxonomy): Eukaryota > Metazoa > Arthropoda > Arachnida > Ixodida > Ixodidae > Rhipicephalus > Rhipicephalus microplus. Next base: position 31,012,222 of record NC_134706.1, on the reverse strand, counting down.
GGTTACCTCCGCAAAGGATCACACTGCCGTATCAGAAACGGCCGGTCACTGACAAGCCCGCAATCGAGAGTGCATCATGTATAGGGGCTATGCAATGACGCCTGTGCGGCCGCCATCTTGCTGTACAGACAGCGCCGTGGAACGCCGACACTCTTATCTTCATCTTCTTATCTCCAGCAGAGCCGGTCCGCGAATCGTGCAACAATACGGTGCTGCTTCACGTCACGTGAATGGCCTATTTGAAAACGGCGGATAGACATGATGGGTGTGACAGCCGCTGTGGTCTATAGCGACTAAGCTGCAGACCTGCTGCATGGTCGCGGGTTCGCATGCCGGCCGCGGCGGCTGCATTTTCGATGGAGGAGGAAATGCTGTGGGCCCGTGCGCTCAGATTTGGGTTCACGCCAAAGAACCCCAGGTGGTCGAAATTTCCGGAGCCCTCCACTACGGCGTCTCTCATAATCATATGGTGGTTTTGAGACGTTAAACTCCACATATCTATCAATTAAAAACGCATGGGACCGGTATACCTATGATTATGAAGAGAGAGAGAGAAAGAGAGAGATTTATTATGAGAGAATACCTGAGATGTTGGGCTCAATCAATTTTCTGACCCTCTAATCAGCGGTAGGTATGGGAAAGGGGGTGGTAAAAAAAGAGAAAAGGTGTTAATGATGACGCGAACGAAGGTGATTATGGATCTAAACCTGGAATGCCCAAAAGCTATCTACAGTCTTTCTATATAATTTTTGTCTCACGCAAAATCGTTGTTCGGAGCTTTGAAAATATTACGCTGATGACAACGTAAAGGTGGCAAGATGACTCTTTCCGATACTTGTTACTTGACAGTAATCAGTAAAATGGTTGCCCTCAATTTTTTTTTTTCACGACATATCACGGGCAGACACACAAGAGGTCTTCAGTGCATGGTCTCCGGAGTGCCACATACCTCACAGTTCGCATCGTCTGCGCGGCCTATGAAGCTTAGGATCATAGAGTTTACTAATATTACAACAGAAGGAGCCATGACACTAGTGTCTGTGAGTGCATGCAACGCATGTCGCTTCATTCGGCGCGGGAAAGATGGGTAGTATTCGGGTAGTACACGAATTGCTCTAAGCTCAGTGCTACCGGCTCCGTTATGCACCGTGTGGCATAAAACCACTGTGCAAAGTTCAGCCAGTGCTCAGCAGCCCCGCTTCACCAGCTGAACCTTTTAGGCCCACAAATTCATATGGAGTATAACCAAGTTCACAACGATGAACTGTTTCATCCGAAACACGCGCAACAACAAACGAAGCCACGTAGACTTAGGATTAGACATAACCGGGAGCTATCCATCATCCTCATGGTGGCTGACAGATGGCAGCACCAGAGTTCCTTTAAGTGAGTAATGTCGCAAACTTTACGCTTAAGACGTGGCCTCCGCGATCGGCTGCCGGCGGCGCACCGTTCAACGGCGCGCCGCCGGCAGCTGATCGCGGAGGCCACGCTTAAGAGGACTACGCTCGCCGACGCGTTGCTCTTCGCCTACGAAGCTGCCATAGAATTGTGTGAGTGATGGTGAACTTCGGTTGAAAGATATGGATCATCAGCCACCCGTACGAATCACCGAAAAAAAAAAAAGGAAACGCTCGCCGACACCATTACCGGTGGTGTCCTTTTTGCTTTGGATGACAACGGACGAAGAAAGCGCCGAAGGCGAAATATTGGAACGGTATTTCGGTTGCTATCAGACGCCGTGAAAATGAAAAATAAGAACGTTTGTTTTATTTTTTTAGTGTGGCTGCAGACACACGTGCGCAAACACAACAACAAAAAAAGCCGTGTCAACTTTTCGCTCTCGGCGCCGCTTGACATTTTATATGTCGCGGAACCGAGCTCGGTTCTTTGACATTCACACTCCGAATGTCGTTGCTCGAGACGCACGCCGGAGTCTTGTGCCTATTGCTCCTTATTGTTCGGGGCGAAGTGCGAGCTACGTATATTGCAGGCAACGCACACTTTCTCTCTCTCTCTCTCTCTCTCTCTCTCTCTCTCTCTCTCTCTCTCTATATATATATATATATATATATATATATATATATATATATATATATATATATATATATATATATATATATATATATATATATATATATATATATATATATATATACACACAAGAAATGAAACACAACTTAGCGCTCCTCTTAATTTTATTCCACCGGTCGAAACCGTTTTAAATCAAATTAGGGCCACCGCTAAGTTGTGTCTCATCTCTTCCCAAAAAGTATGAGAGGGGGCACTTCAAGCAAGCTCAATACATTACGTCTTACCTCGATGTTTCGGTCGGAGCCTGACCTTTGTAAAGGTCTTCATAAAGGTTAGGCTCTGACCGAAACGTCGACGTAATGAAAATAAATGAAGCTTTCTTGAAGTGCAACCGCATATATATTGATTGATTGATATGTGGGGTTTAACGTCCCAAAACCACTATATGATTATGAGAGACGCCGTAGTGGAGGGCTCCGGAAATTTAGACCACCTGGGGTTCTTTAACGTGCACCCAAATCTGAGCACACGGGCCTACAACATTTCCGCCTCCATCGGAAATGCAGCCGCCGCATATATATATATATATATATATATATATATATATATATATATATATATATATATATATATATATATATATATATATATATATATATATATATATATATATATATATATATATATATATATATATATATATATAGCGAGAGAGAGGGGTGGGAGGCAGCGAGTACCCGACATCCTGTGATATTTCGTCGCCTACCAAGAATGCCCTCGCGTTCTCACAAAAAAAAAAAAAAAACGCCAGGCCTGCGCGGAAGGCACACCACAGTCACTGCGAAAGATAGAAGAATGCTCTTTCAGAGCCTTTTCTAAACGCTCATTGAGTAACTGTGCTGCAAGCACACTTGCTGTGTACCCACTACGGCATTAATAGTAATATTTTTCTGGGTAGTAGGCTGGCTTTCGCTATGCTATCTTTCGTCATTCTTCTGAGCAGTGTGGTATCCGCTAAGCGCTTGCGAGAAATTTAGTGTCAATTATTCATGCAGTGGCTGACGACGATGAAAGATCATCCTGAAGTGGATATTCGCCACAGTTATCGGGTGACCAAGAACAAGCTTTTGTAATGGGTTTGAGCATTGAACGACCCACTCGTTACGCTATTCGCAATGTGTGACGCCTGGTTGTTCTTTTTGCTGTTGTAAAACTCTTTATTACTCATAATATTAACGCGATTCCTTTCCCGACATCAAGCCTGCCTAAGGCAACTTTGCGAACAAGTCCCAAGAAGCGGCGTCGCTCGGTGCTAGAATACTGGGTTGGCATGCAGTGGACCCGGGTTCGAGTCACCCTGTGCCCTTGGTACTATATAGTCGTTTTTTTTCCTTTCGTTTCGTGCGAAGTGGTTACGGACACCGGCGACGGCGGAGGTGGCGCACAACTACGACACCGCGCTTGACCCGAGTTGTGATGTCATAACAGCTTTCGCTGGAAAAAAAATAAAAATAGGGGGGGGGGGGGTCATTTCAAGCACATCTTTTCGCAAGTTAACCACTTCCTGAAAAACGGCGGATAGAAAGACGCGTCTACAAGTACTATTTGTGTCTACGAATTAGCGCGATTAAATTAGCTCAGAGAGAGAGAGAGACAGCTAAGTTGTCCGAAGAAGCAAACAAGGAAGTTTATTACATATATGTAATAAACTTCCTTGTTTACTAGTATACTAGTAACAGCAGTTCAGGCGAGTACAACTGGAACCGGGTAACATGACTCCAGTGTCAGAAACACGTAGGAGAGAGTAGACATGCTGTGTAACATACAGCCCCACGATGCAATCAGAGGTCACGAATTACTGAACGAAGCAAAGGAAAGAGCAACCTGTTTACAAAAAAAAAAAAAAGTGTTTCGTGATTTTGAGTACTTGAAATCGTACTATGGGAGAGCAATGATTTATGCGTTCTGTATGCCAGTTCACTTAGCTGAAAAAGTGTGTTAAAAAAAGTGTTCAACGATTTTGAGTGCTTCGTAATCTGTTATGGGAGAGCAGCGAGCCGTCCTTGATGACAACCTGAACATGTACACAGAAGCTGACCTTACAGGAGCGACTGAGAAAGGGATTGTACACTTAGATAGTAGATACTCAAACGAAACATTGAAAACTAGTAAGGACAGTGTATACATCTTACGTATGAGCACCATGAGTGTGTTTAGAAAACGTCTATTTGTTTAGAAAAAAATTATCTACACTATGTACAGACACAAATGTATCATAGCATTCCACTAATAGGGCGCATACACTTCGGCACATCTATGTGCCATGAGAGTCATCCCTACGTTGCGATGAAGACGTCATTGTCCTAATATACATGACACTGTTGGCATACATGTACACAAGAACTCAATGCAACATCATGATACAAGGGTATAAAGACGCAATAGATGCAATGAAATAATTGGTTGCAAACGAAATCATGAATAACTACTCTACGGGCGCTGCTTAGCACCACGTCGGCCGAAAGATCAGTTTCACCTTTTCGTGTTCAACATTGACGAAAGGGCATGACCACAGAAACTCGCGCTTCCCGAGAAAGGAAAGCTCCTCAGAGAGGAACGCGAGAATCTCTCGTCTCACTCGGCCCAGTACTAGTACCCTCTAGATAATTATAGGAAACGCTGCGCAAATACGAACTGATCACGTCGCTAGCGCAATCTCTAACGTCACGATTCAACGGACTGACGCAATTCTTAACGAGACGTTTCGAGAAAGTCTATGACGTTTCAATGAAGACACCGTAGTGTTTCTAGGCCAGTACGTTGTACGTGTTTGGTACCTTAATGTATGGATGGGTGCGTCTGTGAATGTGTTGTATGTTTACGCTCGAATAATATTGACATAACATTTATTAAAGTTGGTTACACCGATCGTAGTGTACCGCGTATGAACTGACGTGACTGCCACTGAGAGCTTCGTCACTATAGTGAACTAGAATATATTCTAGTTCACTATATTCATCACGTAACGAAGAAGCAAAACTCAAGATACTGGGAGAAGAGCTCGGCACTGCACCCCTTTAACGCTTTTATGTTTGAAGGCGCCGCCTACGTTGTGTTTCACTCCACGGCTCACCAGAAGGCGCGACGTGTCTGTTCGATCAAATGAGGGTACTTCGAAATCGGGTTGGATGAAATAAGACTGCGAGGGGAGCAGTAAAAAAAATAACGACTCTTCCTTTCTTATTCTTCGGTTTCTTATCTTCTTTCTTCATAGGAGGGGGGAATGTCTTTACAAGTGGTTGAACTTATGCTTAAAAAAAAAAGGTGACGTGTTATAATACACGACACGCAGTGTCACGTATTGTAATGCTATTTTTTTTGGTGTGTGTAGTCATAAGTAAGCATAATGTGCATGCAGAAAGAAAAAAAAACAGGGCTAACCAGAACGACGGAAAATTTAGCTAGCTGCCATATATTCGTTCTAAAAAGGCAGGGCCTGCAAACACGAACTCTCGAAGAATATCAAGAAATCACAAATGGCATTTGCGATGTCTTGACTTCCTTCACCTGTCTGTGTTTGCACGGCCTGTCTTTTAGAAAGAGCAAACCAATTATTCCGTTGGCCCAATAATAAATGATGTCAACACATATGCCATTTATTTGGGTTGTTTTGCTTCAGTAAATATGATTTATACATTATCGCACAACGCCCAGCAGCCAGATCACGTTTCTGACTTGTTATGTAGAGTATTTCGAAACAAACGGGGACGCAATTTTCACTGCTTCGAAGGCGGGGAACGCAGCTCACGATGGGAGCACGTAACCAGTGATGTTTGAATTTGGCCTCTAGTTAAATGACCAGTTTAACTGGAGGGATCAACTTCTGCGTGCTTTTGCAGGCATAAAATAAACATTGGTTGAAAATGGCTGTCTGGTGAAAAATATTTAGTATCTTCATACTTGCCATATTTACGCTTATAAAACGTGAAATGAATCCCGATACGTTGGCCAAGAAAACCGGCAAATAATGGCCTCTTTTAGCTGCAGACCGGCAGCCGGCCTACTGTCTAAAAAGTTACACCATCTCCCACTAAAGGTAACTATGTGGTGATGTGAAGCAGCGCTGGTGTTCACTGTGTTTGAATTTGTTGTTTCGATTTGTATGTTTCCGTGTATATGTTGCATTCGTATGTGGAATCGGGTATATGTTTTATACCACTTACATTGCCCCCCCCCCACCTCTTCTCATTCGAGTATATTACCGTGTGTGCGCCGCAGAGTGAACACACAGCGCTTCTACGAGAGTGCAATGGAGAGAGAGCGCGCAGCATTGCACATACAATATACGAGTGCACAGCTGTGACGAAACGATAAACGAGAAAGGAGAAACCAAGCGGAGAGTTGAGAGAGGAAAAGTTACCTTCTCCCTCTCTCTCTCTTTGAGTTACCTTCTCCCTAGGAAAAGTTACCTTCTCCCTCTCTCTCAAAGAGAGAGAGGGAGAAGGTAACTCAAAGAGAGAGAGAGGGAGAAGGTAACTTTTCCTCTCTCAACTCTCCCTCTCTCTCTCGAAGAGAGAGAGAGAGTTGGCGCATGTGCAGTGGGTGAGCGGCCGACCACCGATGGACGGGCACAGCCCCGTGCCAAAGCTTTTTCGCATCTGTAAGCCGCCGGGCCGTTGTACAACCGGTCAGGTGGCAACCCTGGGACGGAGAAACGCATTCCAAGCCCTATCTCTCCCCTCCCATCGCGTCTCACGGACTCGCGCTCGGCCTGTTCTCAGTACCTTCAGGGTTCCATTGCTCCGCTGGCGGCTAGCCTACTACAGGCAGCCTCTTGGCGCTTTAACCCTCATCCCATTCGTATAGTGTGGACCCCAGGCCCCTCGGGCCTGCCCGGCAACGAGGCGGCAAATGCCGCTGCCCGCGCTTCTCCTGTCCGGGCCGTTGCCCTTCCATGTCCCGAGACGGAATCTGGCAATACCAACCTGACGCGCTTTCGCGAAATTTTGGCTTATTACCGGGCTTCGCGCCGCCTCTACCCGGACCCCGCACGCGGTTTGGAGAAAGCGGACGAACGACTGCTACGCCGCCTGCAGACGAACACCTTTATCAGTCCGGCGGTCGCCAGGCACTTTTTGCCGGAAATCAATGGCACCTGCTCGACCTGTCATGTGCTCGCCGACACATATCACGTCGTAGCATCGTGCCCAGTTAATCCCGTCCCTTTCTCATCCCCTTTTCCTATCCCAACTAGAGAGGCTTGGGAGGAGCACCTGCTCAGCTGCTCTACCTTGGCTGCACAACGCTCCTTGGTGGAGCGCGCACGGGCAGCTTCCAGCTCCACTGGCGTCCCGGAATAGGGTCTTGCCACTCTAGCACGCCGATGGGCCACGTCGGCACTCTCTAGTAAACTTTTTCTGAAATAAATGTTTTTTACCACCACCATCATCGAAATCTGGGTCAGCCATACATCTCAAGATATGAAGAAGTAAGCTACGTTCGTATGGTTGGGATCTCGAGGGCTACAGCGATGATTGCCACGTTCGCGTTTCCCGCGCACGCGTCGATCGATAAGATTAATCTCGCGTGAGCGATTTACAAGCATTATTTAGCGCCGAGTTTTGGGTAAAACAGCCCATGTCCCTGTATTGCAAGTGCCTACGCGCGAATGACATGCCTCGTAGACACAGCGACGGCTTTAGACTTCAGTGCTGCACCTAGCAAAAATGTCGGTGGTCCGCTTCTCGGCTGCAACGATCCCACCCTTTTCATGTGTAAGTGGAAATCAACAGACAGATTTAGTTGCGTGTTCACAGCAGCCGTACGGACGGAGCTTTCCATTGCGAATGGCTTGCAGGTTGCGTCCGTGCGGCTGCTGCGGACGCCCAAATTTGGAGTCGCTCGCTGGATTTCGTGCCGACCGGTTGTGCGCCCGCGCGCTCGCGACTTTCGGCGTCATCGTAGCTCTGGCCGACTGTGCTCGCCCTACGTCATCTCCAGTCGCCGACGACCTTCGACGACAGCGCAGCTCTGACCTACTGGACCTGCTCTACGCCATCTACAGACGCCGACACCATCTCTAGCAAGTGTACCCCGTCCTCTGACTCCAGTGACCGTGCTTCCATCTTTCCTGTCTCTCCTATCCCCTCAGTTTGTTGTTGCTTCTTCTTCCTCTTTTCTATACCTTTACTTCTACCCTTTTTATCCCTTCTCACCCCCATCCCTTGTGAGCCCTGTGGCGGTGTCGCTCACTGAAGCAGACAATAACGGGGCTCACTTTTCTCTTCCTTTCTCTTTCTCAAGAACCACTACGCGGACGCCCAAATAAATATGTCTGGTATCACTGGCGTAACGAGATTCTATCACGTGCCAAGCAGGAAGTGTTCAATCCAACTTTAAGTAACTTTGATCGAGCGTTTGTACATCTGCTTTCATATATGCACATGCAAAGCTGAAAATTTTCGGGGAGGAAGGTTTAAACTGCCTTCCTCCTTCCCCTCCCTCTACTTGGCAACGCCAGTGTGGGGCCAAGGGTCTTCTGGTGTTTACAAGTGGAAGTTTGGGCGTTTCGGTTAGCCATAGTTATTCCCAAAACAACGCATAGGACAGGGAGAAGAGAGGCTACAGAAACTTGGAAGATCCTTCCTGTATTCGCCGAAGACGACTCCTAGATGTCGTCGGAGCAGACACTCTCTCCCCTTCTTCTTTAGTCGGGGAGTGCCCTAACTTCTTTCCACTTGTCCAGTGGGGGTTTTGTTTTGTTTTGTTTTTCTTTCTTTTCTCGGGTGCGTCGCTTCACCCCTGGCTTCTCGGTGCTCTTTCGGTGTATTGCGTGTACCACGTCTGGTTTCTTACGCGCGTGCGTGTCGCGACTGATCGAATGCTTTTCACTACCCTTCTCTTACCCCTTTCTTCTGTCTCTTTGATTCCCATTCCCCTATTCCCATCGGAGAACTGTGGAGGTGCCCTCCATTGAGAGAGGCAGTAACGGAACTGCGCTTATTCCTTCCTTTTCCCCTTTTCAAAGTCACTTCGGCGACTCCAAGACCTAAGCTTTATTGTTGTCGTTTTTGTTCCTTTTAGTGGATGTACTGACTTCGGCCCCCTCCAAAATACTTGTTCACCTAACGATATTTTACACTGCCTCCAAGACCGGAGGCGCTGCAAGCTTTCAGCACCTTACCTGGTGTCGTACAGCCTCCATGATCGCGGCTCTCCTCTCACAAAGCGATGATGTCAGTTGAGGATGTCATCGAATGAAGCCACGTTATGTGACGTCACAATGACGCGGTATTGTGTCGTCATCATGTGGTGATCGTTTAGAGTTTCCCGAATCCAACTAGAGGGGACTCTGGCGCTGCGATGATTCTGCGAGCACGGGAATGATGGGTAATGTGTGGATTTACCTAGTCTTGGTCGCATAAAGGACCCTGGGAGATTTTTTTTTCTTTGTGCGCGTGTACCGGTTGTGGGAGACGAGGGTATTTTAGAACACAAGCTGGTAGGTCAATACAAGCGTCTCTTGAAAACAAGTGGGATGGGAGGTAACTTGTGGTATATGTCAGTACTCAATACCGCACTGCTAAAGATTCCCATCTTTGAACCATCTTGGACACACCTTTGAACACACGTTGATACCCGACTGTGTGCCAGCAAATACAAAAAAAAAGTGTGTTTAGAAGTACTGTTTGACAATTTAGAGTACTTGGTACTTCACTACAAGAGTACAGAAAGACTTATCAGGGCATGTCGATCAAGCCACTCATTTAGAATAAATTTTGAACACTTTAGATTACAATACGCACTCCACTATAACGCCATAAATAAATTCTGTGCGTTTAGAACGAGTGTTTGACGATTCAGAGTACAGGATGCACTCCACCCTGCGAGAGCAGTTAGCTGTCCCAGTTTCTGGAAAAGCGGTCCGAACAGTGTGTTTAGAAAAAGTGTTTAAGGACTTAAAGTACTTCGTGCTGTACTGTGCGAGAGCAGAAAGCCGTCCCGAGTCTTGACTTTATGTTATGGACACAGACACAAAAATTTGTGGCAAAATAGTTCGTGCGTTTAGAACAAATATTCGACGCTTAAGAGTACGATGTGCTCTGGGGGAGCAATAAGCCTTCCCAGTGGTGTGTCAACACGTACGTGTGTTTAGAAAGAGTATTTAACAATTTCGAGTGCTTGGTACTCAACTATGGGAGAGCGGTGAACCGTCCCTATTACTATGGGAGATCAATAAGCTGTCGCAGGCAGTGCACGTTTTGTGTGTTTAGAGAAAGTGGTTAACTATTTAGAGTGCTTAGTACTACTCAATTATGGGAGACCATATAGCCGTCCTGCGGACTTCATACTATGTTTAAGAAGTGCGATTTAGAGCACTTGGTACTCTCTATGGTAGAGCACAAAGGCGGCTTCAAAAATGATGAAGCCGGGAACGAGTTCCCGACGTGTTTAGAACAAGTGGTTAATGATATAGAGTACTCGGTACTCTACTATGGGAGAGCATGAAGCCGTCCCGAGGGAAACGACCATGTTTAGAAAGAAAAGTTTAACCATTTCGAGTACTTCGTACTCAACTATGGCAGAGCACTAAGCTATCCCGCTAATACGTCCACACTCGAACCATAAGCGCAGTAGTAGGGCTTACACTTTGTAGGAGACGACGGAGATATGTCTCGTGATCACTCGGTCCGGCAAGAACGCACATGTTTCTCCGCCTTTCCCGGTAGTTCTGTACACTTTAATTTCTTGACGGTACGTATGAGCGGCGTGGCTCGAATAGAAACGAAGTGTTTATTGTCTGCAGTATGCATCTTTTTAACGAGTACCTATCCGCACCAATACGTTACAATTATATTGCAGTTATTCGGACGGGCAATATTGTTCCCCGCTGGCCCACATTTTGGGGTGTCTTCTGCACTCATTCCTTAAAGGGCCACTTACCAGGTTTGACAATTTTGAGCTGACAAGCAAAATGCGTAGACGAGGCGATCATGATCACGCCTGTCAAAATTTGTAACGCTAAGCGCCGTGGAGATGGGTGAAATTCCAAGATGAACGCTGCTCCCCCTCCCCTCTGCCGGCGCACGCGTAGAGAATGAGGGCATGACGTGGGCGTACGAATGGCCCTACGTACACGGCAATGCAGTGACGTTGGTCCTCTACGTAGACGACTCTGCTCTGACGTTGTCAAAAGTATACCACGTGACATGGCAAAAATTATTTAACGCAACATGCGTAGTTTATGTATTTGTTGCTTTAAGAGATTAACATAACTTGAAATAAATAATGAGACGCAATAAAAAAATTGTGCGGGTTTTTCTTTCATTTTTTCCCGTGAAATGCTACGAGATGCGGGGCTAATGTGCCAGCGTTTCACATGCGTTCGGGTCCCCGCGGTCAGCGCATGTGCAGACGTTCGCCGTGGAACGCTCCTACGCGTTCGCGCACTCATTGTGCTACTCTACCGCCTCTAAGCCAGCGTTTCCAAACCATCCCGCAGAAACAGGCAGAAGACCACAAAATAACGCTGCTCAACAAAGCAACGCTGCTCGCGTTCTCAGGGGTTGGACTTGTTTGGGCACGTCATGCGCACGTCACCTCTTGGTCGGATGCCGGAGAGGGTGGGGAAGAGATTTGGCTTGCGAAGGCTACGCGGAGGAGCGGCAAGGGATTCGAGATCGCCTCCTCTCATCCTCATTTCGCGCCGCTTCAAAAAAACCTGTTTTCTCCGCTCGCGAGGAACCGATTCAAAAAATTTTTGTGGCAAAATGTTCCTCATCGGACACCCAACAACTTCCACTGTCTAACTGAAATTTGGTATGGGGCCTGGTGAGCGGCTCTTTGAAGTAGGTTACAATTGGACCCTGCGATGGAGTCTCGAAATTCTACAAAAGTGCAGGATAATACCGTTTCCTAAAATTAACTATAGGGGACACTGGCGCTACGATCGTTCAGCCACCATGGGAATGGTGGGTAGCACACAAGTTTGTCTATAGTCTTCGCGCTCGTGGTCTTTGAATGTACTTGCGGTTTTCTTTATAGTGTTACTTTGGTTCGTTTCGAATAAAACAGCAAAACGTATCGAACTTCATGAGCCGATTTGAATTGGTGAGCCTAAATGATAAAGGTGGTGAAGTGCAACTGCAGAACATTTGCTGGTTTTTGTTTCGTGACAGAGCAGCTCTAAGCCTCCAGAAACCAAACGGAACTTAAAGTACGAACTTTAGAAGCGCTTAATCTCTTCCTTTCTGATTATTCGTGCGCTTGAACTGACAGTTATACAAAGCCGTGTACTACCCATCATTCCCGCGCTCCTTGAAGCGCCACGCGTTGAAGACACTAGCACTAGAGTTCCCTCTAGTGTATGTTTAGGAATCTCTATGGTGGTGACGATATTTTGCATCACTCGCATTGACGCCGATGGTCAATTTTTTGTATTTTGTGAGGCTTCATTATCGTCATCATTAGTCTCACTACGCCCACGGCAGGGCGAAGGCCCCTTTCCATGTTCTGTCAATCGAACCGGTCCTATGCATTCTGCTGCCAATGGAAAGGAAGATGACAGGTGTTACCTCACGAGACAGGAAGAGAGCAGAAAAGAAGGAAAATAGGAGGAAAAGAACGGCAGGGAGGTTAGCCAGCCTATAGACAGCCGGTATGCTACCCTGCGCATGGGAGGGGTATGGGGGAGATGAAAGATAGAGAGCAGAGAGGGAAGAGAGATAAACACAGCACATTCGGCAGCACACGCGCGCACACTCAGTCATGGTCCAGTTTTGTCTTTCGCGGTGTGGGACATTGCAGTTACAGCCGCTTGTTCAAGTCCGTGTCGCGTTGGAATTTCAACAGAGCTTTTGTCGCCTTCTGTTGCAATGTCTTCTCTCGGGCACTTGACAAAATAGTGTCCACAGACATTTGGCTGTTGTCGATGCGCGCAAGGACGGACGCCAGTGACTGTCTCGGGATGTCATACAACGGACATGATGTGGTGTAGCGTCTCTTCGCAATGACAGGCATCGCAGAGAGCGTTGTCGGCCATTCCTATGACAAAAAAAATAAGATTTTGTAAATGCCACTCCTAGCCATAAGCGATGAAGAAGGGTGGCTTCTCTTCAGTCGAGTCCAGTGGGCATGCGGAGAGCCATCAAAGAGGACAGGTGGTGTTGACGAGATCATAGTGGGTCAGAGAACAAACGGGGGTTAAGGATATCGAAGTGGAAATCAAGAAGAAGAGACGGACGTGGCCCGGACACGTAGCGCGTATAGGAAGGATGACCGCTGGTCATTAAAGATGACTGACTGGATTTCGAGAGAAGGCAAAGGTGCGAGGAGGTGACAGCGAATTCGGTTGGCAGAGGAGATTCGGAAGTTTGCGAGCACAACGTAGCAACAATGTATTTCGCCCCAAAACACACAGCGCCGACTTGAAACACGGTTTATTGCAGTTGCCAAGCCTCGAAAAAGAAGCGAGAGCGCGACTCGGAGTTCCGGCCGCAAGATGAATAAATATATTGTGGGCATTTAGTATACCAATCCTCTTCATCTGTACATTATCATCATTATCATGTGTTGCTCATGCATCATCATCGTTGTCACGTAGCATCATCTTGGTTCGTTCATCTCAGCTGTCGGCTGCCGGTTCCTCGGGCCTTCCAAACCAGACTTCCAAACCAAGACTTCCAAACCAAATCAAGACTTCCAAACCAAATCAAGACTTCCAAACCAAGACTTCATACGTGGTGGAGGTGCTGGGTACGGAAGAGGCTGTAGTGTACTCGCCGCAGCCGAGAGGAACCACACGATCACCGAGAAGGAGTGCCTCGCCATCGTTTGGTCAGTGCAGAAATTTCGTCCCTATCTTCACGGCCGCCATTTCACCATTGTGACCGACCACCACGCTTTATGTTGGCTTTCGACACTCAAGAACTTGTCGGGACGCCTCAGCCGCTGGATTCTACGCCTACAAGAGTATGATTTTGCCATCGTATACAAGTGTGGCAGGAAGCATAGTGACGCCGACGCTCTTTCTCGCTGCCCACTACCAGCGCCTCCACTCGGGGTTTCCGCAATCAATTTGCACAACATGCCCTCGGAGTCCACGTCTACGGCGGTTTCCTCTCTTGCCTCTATGGACCAGCTGCCTTCGGATGACCCGCACGATTTTTCTTCTAGACAGCTGGCAGACCCATACTGTCGACGTATTATAGGCTACCTCACTGGCAGTTCCCGTCCACCTAATGCGAGGCTCCGTCGCCAACTCTCGCAGTTTAAGCTGGACAACTCGGTGCTGTACCGCAAAATTTACCATCCTGACGGTCAGCGCTGGGTTCCCGTTCTACCCCGATCGCTTCAGTCCGAAGTCCTCAGAGCACTTCACGACCATCCGACGGATGGTCACCTTGGTTACCACAAAACCTACGATCGCCTTCGTAGTCGGTTTTATTGGCCAGGTATTACCACTAGTGTAGCTCGGTACGTTGGGTCCTGCACTACCTGCCAATGTAGAAAACTATCCACATCTGCTCCAGCCGGTACACTACAGCCTCTTCCGTACCCAGCACCTCCACCACGTATGAAGTCTTGGTTTGGAAGACCTTTATTAGGCCCGAGGAACCGGCAGCCGACAGCTGAGATGAACGAACCAAGATGATGCTACGTGGCAACGATGAGGATGCATGAGCAACGCATGATAATGATGATAATGTACAGATGAAGAGGATTGGTATACTAAATGCCCACAATATACGTAAAAAACTAAACAAATGAAGCAGTAGTGACGCCTATAAATACGCCCACTAGCACTTTTGGAGGAGTTCGGGTTGATGGCGCCGGCTAGGTCCAAAGTCCACGAATGAATTCAAGACACGGGTGCGACGGTAAGCGTGGCCGATGCAGTACGCCCTGCATGCAGAGAACACGCGGCATCGTCCGAGCGCGAATGAGCCCTGCGGCTTCGGCGATGAAATTCCGAGCCACTCCCATCGTCCCGTGAAAAAAAAAAAAAGAGGGGGGGGATAGGTCCTCGCTATCTCTCTTTCTCTCCATAGATCGATATCAGCGCTCGATCGATAAATGAGATGCCGACGCGCAAGTTCTCCCCTCTCTCCATCACCTACCCTTCCCAGCTTCCACCCTCAAAGCATCGGGTGCAAGCGAGCCGCGAAAAAAACTTGTTGCTGGCATGTAATCTGGGGGCTACGCGCTCCGGACCAACCGTGGTGTGCATGTACGTGGTCTCTTCTAGTTCCGTTATACCGTACTCTCTCGAATGTAGTTCGTCCTCAGTTGTAGGGGGAGGAACAGGAGGGAAAGGAAAGGCACGGATGTTAACCAGTCTGGAGCGACCGGTATGCTACCATACACTGGGGATAGGGATGAGGGAGTTTGAAAGATGGAAAAAAAATGAGAGAAAGGAGAGCTCGCAGGCGCGTTGGGTTCCCAAATGCTGATGACTTGGAACATGTTGACGCACACTAACTGGCGAAAGTCCGAAAAGACACGCGGTTTTAGTCCACTGCAGGGAGTTGCACTGAATGACGGATGCTTCCTCGACTTCTTAGAAATTATGGTGATCGTTAGCCATATTTCTACTCGAACGATTCAAGTACTGGGCTTAAGGCGTCCAGTACTTTCAGTACGAAACCACGTGTGGGTAAGCGACTTGATTGGCAGGCGCGCATCACATGGGTATGTGTGTGTGTGTGCGGCAGATGCAACTGTTGTGTAGACCTCCTGCGGTATATCGTATGCGGCCCCGCCTCCTTCTACCTTTGTAAGACTCGGTGGTGCAGCGGTCGCGGTGTTCGGCTGCTCACCCGAAGGTCTTGGGTTCGATTCCAGCCGTGGCGGTCGTATTTTTGAAGGAGTATAGAAATGCTAGAGGTCAGCGTACGTCGATGTCAGCGCACGTCGAAATTTTCGTAACTCTCCACTACTGCGCGTTTCACGTCGTGGTTTCGGCAAGCAAAACCCTTTATCCCTTCCCACCCCATTTAAGACACCTCGTGAAGAACGTCTCCACAACAAGGTCCAGGTAACCATGTCCACCCTAGTCTTATTGCGGTGGCATCTACACGGGCACTTTCTGCGTGTTTTTGCCCCGTACGTCGCGTGTTCTAAAAGTGTTTGGAAGCACTTGAGCGCAGCCTGCATGGCCCAAAGCCCCGCCGCGGTGTTCTAGTGGCTAAGGTACTCGTCTGCATACTCGCAGGTCGCTGGCTCGAATCCCGGCTGCGGCGGCTGCATTTCCGATGGAGGCGGAAACGTTGTAGGCCCATGTGCTCTGATTTGGGTGCACGTTAAAGAACCCCATAGGTGGTTTGAATTTCCGGAGCCCTCCACTACGGCGTCTCTCATGATCATATGGTGGTTTTGGGACGTTAAACCCCATATATCAATCAATCAAACACGGGCCAAAAGTACGGTTTGTGGGCCGGTGGTCCTATGTCATGCGATTGAGCCACAGTGGCGAGGAAACAAAAAAAAGGGGGGGGGGGGGGGGTGCCCGTAAGTGAGGGTGTGTGTTTGTAACTGCGTGTGTTTACTGACGCTTCTATACATGCGTCCTCGTAGCTGCACATACTGGCGCTTAGTTTGTAGCAGATGTAGGAATGTGTTTTTGTGTTTTGGACTGTTGTTTGTTCTACGTATCTGCGCTCGTGCGTTTTATACGCGCACTTGCAAACTTGTGTTTTTGCGGTCGAACAAGCGCCGTGTGTTGCGCGCTTGTGAGTACGTGCATTTGGTTGTGTTTATTTGTGTTTGTAAGTCCGACGGCAAAGAAGTTAGCTGCTAGCCTTCATACAATATTTCTATTCGTTGTTGTCGCGTTCATTGCTTCCCCTGGCGGCGAACCTGTACTTACATTAGAAAAAAAAAAAAGAAAACCCCAGAAACATACAGTCAGCTCTGGCCCCAGCATCAGCGGTGGGACATTTTTTTTTTTCCGCTTTCCGGACGCTCTCAAATTAATCCCCGAATCTATAAGCCGACTTACGTCTTTCGTAACTTGTCGCCTATTTATTTAATATCACGTAGATTAACGATGTTGGTGTTTATCTATTTAAAGACGTCGGCGCTAAGGTCAGTGAAAATACAGTAGTTACTTTTCTGTTTCTTTCTTTTTCTTTCAAAATCAATTACCTTTTCTTTCCTTAACCAAATCTCCTTTGTACAAGGTCCCATCACGGAAAGCTAGTTCCGTCCCACCTCGGTCGTCTAGTGGCTAAGGTACTCGGCTGCTGACCCGCAAGTCGTGGGATCGAATCCTGGCTGCGGCGGCTGCATTCCCGATGGAGGCGGGAATGTTTGTAGGCCCGTGTGCTCAGATTTGGGTGCACGTTAAAGAACCCCAGGTGGTCGAAATTTCCGGAGCCCTGCGCTACGGCATCTCTCATATTCATATGGTAGTTTTGGGACGTTAGATTCCACATAATCAATCAATCAATCAATCAATCAATCAATCAATCAAAGCTAGTTCAGTAACGCGAGAAATGGAGTGAGAAGGAATTTGGGCGTGGCCGCTGTTGTTTCATTCCTTCTTGTTGCATTCGAATGCTTCCATCGCAATATGGTCACGGCCAATCAACTGCCGCGCTCATGGGCCTCCTCCACCTACGAAAAAGAGAACTAGACGGTGCTTACCGCCAATGAAAAGCCGCGCCGCGCGGCCCAGGGAAAATTACCATTCGCCCGAATGACTTCCCCCGTGCGAATGCTCCGTTGAAGTGACGACGGTGCAGCGAGCCCTTCGAGTATTGCGCGCATATGTGAGCGCTCGTGTTTAGCGCGTGCGCGTTTATGCGTCTTCTTGACCCTACAAGTTCGCTCGCTTGTCCTTTTTTATGTGTTTCGTCGTTTTGTGCTGGTAAATCTATATTAACCAGGGGGGAAGAGGGGGGAGGTGATTTTAAATGAAAAGAAGAGAAAAGTGAGCCCCGTAACTGCCTATCAGGGGGAGGACACCTCCACAGTATAGCTCACGAGGGGTGGGGGTAGAGAAGGGATTAAAAGGATAGGATTAAAATGTAATGAGATCGAAAGAGAGAGGAAGGAGACAGCGAGGCGCAGGGACAGCGAACGACGGAAGTGAGGAGAAGATAGGAAAGGTGGACACGGTCGCAGGAGTTCGAGGACGGGGCACCACTGGCGAGAGCTCTTGTCAGCCACAGGATATGGCATCGGGCGAATCCAGTCGGCCAGAGCGACGCTGTCGTCATCGGCCACAGCTGCACTGTCGTCGGAGATCGCGAGGGCACAACCGGTCGGCACGGAATTCAGCGAGCGAGTCCATCTCAATCACGCGTGTCGGTTGTGTGATTGTCACTAAGGGTTAGAGTTGTTGTGAGAGTGTGCGTAAATGTACTTAGGAGGTTAGTTGATTCACGAACATTCTGGCTGAACAGCACGCAAAACGGGACGGTAAGCACACAAAACATGGCGACACCTTGTGTGCGACGGAGTGTGGAACTGAGTTTTGGTGTGTGTTTTTCTTTTTTTTTTTTTTTTGCTGCGTATGCTATGTACTTGTGTTCAAGGGTGTCGCGTCTTTGTTGGTGTACCTGTAAGTCTTTAGCATAAGCGGGCCCAGAGTTCCCTTTACCTTCAAGGGGGTGAAAGTTCTACTTTGCACCCCCTTCCCTATTACGTCATGTATTGGGAACACTTTGCACCCCCTACTGCCCTGTACAACTGCCACGAATAGGTTTTCACAAAGATTTCTCAGCCAAAATTTAAACGCGAGAATATTGTATTGTAGCATACCTGATATATTTTTTTTTGCCCGACTTCCTCCTGAGGAGCTTAAAAGGCGGGCTTCACTTCTTTTCTTCCCTGCCTCTCCCCTCCCAACGTATCCACGCCTATGCTCTTCTTGCTGACAAAGGTCGGATAACCATACCCTTACGTCCGTGGTGTTGAAAACACACAACATATAACCCAGGTTTGACCAGCAGACAGGAATATTTTATTTCTTTTCGGGGGTTAGGGAGGGGAGAGCACTTGCTGAGGTCTTTTATTATTTTATTAAAGCTACTACTTTCATTACTTATGTCAGGTAAAACACCCCCCTTCATCAAATTTTTGATGGGATGGAGGCGGTTTGCCTAGAGCACTCACGTTGTCTACAGGTCCAAAGACTCGAAAAACAGAAACTTCCGCCCCCAGGGCCCAAATTCTGTATGAAATCTTAGGTAGCGTGGCGTTGCCTACAGACCCTGTGCTACCCCAAACCATATATCACTCTCTTAGATGCCGACGCAAACGCACCACACCACAGGTTCTGCGGCAATAAAACACATGGTATGGGAGTGTCCATGCGATTCCCCATTTGCAACCCTGGACACAACACAACATGGAAAGGTGGGAGGCAGCTCTGTATACAGCTCGGATACGAATACCCAAGAGGCCCTCGTGCGCGAAACGTGCGAAGACAGCGGCCCACACCAATGGTATTCCTCTCTAAGGATCCCACTCACCGATCTACTAAATGTTTTATTCTCTCTTTGATACCAACGTACAGGTGGAGGCACGTGCGCCCTCTGTTTACACTTTACTTTAGTAAGAAAAAAAGGCAGATCCCACGTACAGTGTGAATCGATGATATGCGAAGCACGAATGAGGAAGGGTGGTATGTCATATTAAAATCGGCACAACGTTACGACGCGGGCGTAAATTATGCAGTACATGACACGGATGTCGCGATCACCGTGTTTTGACGTGTCATTCACCATCATCGTCCATTCACGTCACGCAATACCGAATTCGCTATATGTGAAGCTAGCGAAACGGCCGCGAGCGCATCACGAGCGTAGTATGAAGTCGTGTTCTTGCATGACACGCATGCCGTTATTATCATGTTTGAACGCGTTGTTTACTTTCGTCCTCAAGTTACCGTCACGTAATATTAAATTCGCTATATGTGAAGCTAGCGAAACGACCGCGAGCGCACCATGAGCGTGGCGTGTAGTCATGACTTACTTGATGGGCATGTCATGATTTCCACGTTAAGGCCTGTCATTTACATTCGCCATGCAGTCATGCGGTGCCATACAAGTTTTGCAATATGTCAAGTGAACGAAACCACCGCAAGAGCAGCGAGACCACGGCATGTAAATCCTGACGTTCATCACATACATGTCGTGATTTTCGTGTTGTGACTCGTCACTTATTCTCGTCATACACTCATGTTACGCCATACCAGTTTTGGAATAGATCTCGTTATTGAAACGGCGAGGAAAACTAAAAGCCGTAGGTGGCTACATGGATAGACAGATACGGTCAAAGTCACCGAAGTTCGCTCAGAAATGCTTCGCATTCGAAAGACACCACCTTTCAATCGACACAGAAAAAGCACGAGCTAGTGGCGCCGCCTGGACGTGCGAGCTGAAACTCTTCGCAGCTCTCGGGATTTCACGGATGGTTATGCAGCCAGCGCGCCAGCTCGGAGGCCGTGAGAGAACACAGGCGATGTCGTTTCGCCAGCCCGAGGTGGCGTGGTTGACAGTTCGATAGAGAAGCAAGCACTGCTTCAGAAGGTAGCGGGCGCAAAAACTTCAGCAAAAAACAATGAGTTATGCTATTTACGGACAAAATAGCATCTATTTAATAGGTATGCGGTTTACAGGAGAGAAAAACAATGAGAGAAAATAGAAGATAAAAGAGAGAAGCTCTTCTGCCATTCGTCTGTTATACAGAACGTGTTTTATTCGCTCTAGGGGCGGTGCCAGGCTGCGCAAATGGGGTGACCCATCCCGGAAAATTTCAGAAGCGCTAATGAGGGGGCGGGGGGGGGGAGTTGTAAAATAATGGATAATAAAGGCAGCGCTGCAAAGATCAAGCGGACGGTGAACAAAAACGCTTTGTCGTTTCTGTTTTCCGCACTGTTTAACTTAGCAGGGCTGTTTTTGTCATCGGGAAAATCTCGCCCGCAGACGTCTTCACCCCGAACCCCCTCAAGAGAACCGCCTCTAATATATTGGGGTGCTGAAGTTCAGGCGCGAAATTCAAACATGCTTGTTCTACCTTCGTTTTCCCTTTTTTAAGCATCAAGCTATACATCAATAATAACCTTATCGGAGTCGTAAAAGAATTAGAAAAGAAAGAGAAATTAGACAACGAGCCGCTTGCAGTCACAAATAAAATTATCCAGAAGTCCATGCAGTTTTCTGGGTAATGTATTTGAATATTTTTTTATTATTTAACTGTAGTGTCAAGGAATGTGCAAATATTCGAGCGCTTCGAATATGCGAATGAATATTGCAGCAATCAAATTCGCTTCGGCATGAATTTAAATTACGGGAAATTTCGAAATGTTTCAAATAAACGAATAGGCGCATATTATATTATTAAGCCGCAGGTAACTGGCATATCAGCGATCCGGCATATGACAACCTGTTGTTTGGCAACGCTGCAACTCACTAAGCCGTTTTTTTAGATAGATAGATAGATAGATAGATAGATAGATAGATAGATAGATAGATAGATAGATAGATAGATAGATAGATAGATAGATAGATAGATAGATAGATAGATAGATAGATAGATAGATAGATAGATAGATAGATAGATAGATAGATAGATATATGATAGATAGATAGATAGATAGATAGATAGATAGATAGATAGATAGATAGATAGATAGATAGATAGATAGATAAACACGTGCTACCGAGAACTTTGGTTGTGGTCTAACGATGATGTTCATGCGCGAGACCACGCGTACGGTGAATGCGACACTAGCGCCTCTTGCGGATAACGTTCAACGAATTCCTCCTGTATACATGAACCACTTTCGACTTTTTCATGTATCGTATGTCCTTGCTTGGTTGTTTGTTCCTGAATAGGCTGGCGCAACCAGAGGCGTTGTCAGAATCTTTTTCTGGGTTTGGGGGGGGGGGGGGGGGGGTTCATCCATACTTTATGTATGCTCTTGCGTGTACATATACACAAGTAAAATGAAAAAAAAAAATCGGGAGGAAGGGTTCACCCCTAGGCTATGCCCCTGGATGCAACCCTCCGCGGTAGATCAGCCATGAAACAAGCGGTACATTTTTTATAAATCAAAATGTTTTATACCCATAAGCAGTCTTAAAACTGAATAGTTTATAAAAAAAACACTAATGACATAAGCAAGGACAGAACAACATTGATAACCCCTATATTTCCGAAAAGAAAATTCAAATCATATCACCTTATTGAAATCAGTTCTTTTTTTTTTTTTGGGGAGGGGGGGGACGTTAAACCCCACATATCAACCAATATTCAGTTCGTTTTGTCTCGGGTAGAAAACTGCATGCGGCCTCACAAACGCTTCTATGGCTAAAACCCAGTACTTAGCACCAACGAAAAGAGACACCAGCATGCGATAAATTGAAGCCCATCATACGGAGTGGTTGCTCCAATAATCATTTTCCTTGTTTAGTAAACTTTAGGCATATTAAAAAAATATAAAAAAGCAGTGATTCACTAGCGTCGCAATAGAGGCGAAACGGGAACCACGCCAGGTCGCACCTGTGAAGCAATGAGTTCACTGGAGGGAACTCAGCATCGCAGTCTAATAAACGATGTTTCTGCATGTCTGTAGTTGAGCATGATCGATTCTTTCGAGGACAATTAGTACGAGGAAATTCAGACGCTGCCAAAGGATATCACTGAGCGAAGTTGGCGAGCTCTCCTAAGCGCGCGGCAGGGGGAGGACAAACCACGCGCGAGGCTGTTCGACAACGACGAAGTTCCGCTCTCCGTGTCCAGCTGGAGACCGGCCCGTCGTCGCCGTTCACGTCCCAGCAGGACCTCAGCTTCCGACGACAAGCAGCGCCGTCATGTCCTCTTCCACGGCGGCGCTGCTCCCTCAACGCTCGTCATCCTCAAGGCGCGAACTGGCCACCGTCCGGGCGCCACCGATACTGCCGGCGGCGTCCTACTCGCGCAGTAAGCACGGCCTTTTTCCTACTTCGACTGGCGCCTACTACGGTGGACACCCGGCAGGCGGCGCCGCCGGCGTTGTACCCGTCGTGGCTGGTTCCACAAGCGCCGGCCACACCGCCGCCATGGCGCGTAGGGGCGGCCCGTTCCCGCCTTTAACGGCGTCCAGGGCGTTCGCCGATCCACGCTGGGTGCACACCGAGCCGGTGGAGCCCAAGCAGCGGCCCATTCTCTCGCCCCACGGCTACTACATGTGCATCGCCGTCAGCATCGTTGTTGCCATCGGACTGGTCGTGGCGTTTGGGTTCTTCGTGATGCAGCGTCGCTTTGCCCAAGCCGTCGTCAACAAGTAACAAAGCTGTCTTCGTCAACACCCGGCATTTTTGTTCCTTTAGGCAAGATGCCTGCGATCAGCCGCGCAGTTAGTGCCTTTCGTGTCTTCTTCAACGTCGCTTTTATTTTAATCCTTTCTCCCCATTTTTCTATCCTTGGAGTGGTCAGTGTCAATCGTACCCTTAGTGAAAGTAACTGCAGGCGCAGGACAAACTTCACCCACACACGGGCGCCTTTCACCACTTCAACCTTCTCCTTTCCTGACGCCAGCATAGAAGGGTAACCTCCGCAAAAACGTCCCCTTCCCCTCTCCTCACACCTCAAGACACTTCATGAAACCAAAAGTTCCAAGACAAACGTTTCAAAACCTACTTTCTGGCGTTCATTGGACTGGTTTATGAGGGTGGTGCGGAAATTGTGCTCAGAAACAGAAAAGCTACACCATCTTTCAGACTGGTTTCATCCGGTCTTGAATCGTTTCTTGGACATTCCGAGTGCGACTGCCACGACGTCTCGCGGATAGCTTCATCTCTGCGTGTTTTTCATGATGAAAAGTCTGGAAAAGAACTACTGCTGTCTGCATTTTTTTTTTTTTTGTTCTTTCCCACATCCCTGGACCATGCGGCTCCGTCGTAGAGATAACAAAAGAAAGACGTGTTTCTGGAGCATGTATAAGTGCTATAGGTGCTGTCACTTCTTTCGTTATGTCATGTGCGTGAGTTTGCGGGATGTTTGTAACGACACAATTTTCCCGAAAGAGCCCCGCCACGGTGGTCTAGTGCTAAGGTACTCGGCTGCTGACCCGCAGGGCGCGGGATCAAATCCCGGCCGTGGCGGCTGCATTTCCGATGGAGGCGGAAAGGTTGTAAGCCCTTGTGCTCAGATTTGGGTGCACGTTAAAGAACCCCAGGTGGTCGAAATTTCCGGAGCCCTCCACTACGGCGTCTCTCATAATCATATCGTGGTTTTGGGACGTTAAAACCAACAAATCAATCAATCAATTTTCCCGAAAGAGCTCGAGAAGGATTTACGAATAAGGCGACACCGTGAAGAAGACCTGCGGGCGGTGTTGTAGTTCCCGTGTTTCAGAAACCATAGAACGTGGCCCTAATGAACGCAAGACAAGCGCTCCCTTTCATTTAATATTTAATTGCAGATTCTGACCACACATAAACATGAATCTTAAACTGCAAAAGGACACGGGTTAAGCCAAACGTGCTAAGCCAAACAAGCTCGCTCATAAAGCGTCTGACTGTGTCAGTATGCCGTCATTTCTTCCGAGACATGTTTGACGGAAGAGCGGGTGAGCGATTTTTTTTTTTATCAACAAAACAGCGATGGGCGAATTATCCGCGACTCCATTACAGGAAGAAACGCGCACGCCATCTACAGGGACGTTGCTTTTAGGGGCGAAGCTCTTTATAGCGGCACCTGTTCGTCCTTCGTAGCTGTAGTAGTGTGTAACAATTGTTGCATTTGGACCTCCAAGGTGGTGCTGGTGGGAGATTTCTTTTTTGCGTTGTTGAACAATAAAAAATAGTGCTCAATGTACATGCCAATAACTGCTAATGGGGAATGTGAGACAGGAAAATTCGGCTTTTAGTTAACGCGTGCGCTGCGATTTTTTTTTTATTGTTCAACA
The DNA here is from genome assembly GCF_043290135.1 of Rhipicephalus microplus. NCBI lineage: Eukaryota > Metazoa > Arthropoda > Arachnida > Ixodida > Ixodidae > Rhipicephalus > Rhipicephalus microplus. Next base: position 30,987,288 of record NC_134706.1, on the reverse strand, counting down.
ACGCACAGAAGACAAGAAAGTGTTGCTTCGTTAGACTCGCTGGGCGTAACCTCCTAGGTTTTAGAAAAATTTAGCGAGCGTTGGGCCGCAGGGCCAAGAATACAGTGAACTAGTTTATACTATGAACTCAAGGTGGTTAAAAGGCCACTCACCAGGCCCCATACCAAATTTTAGTTAGACTGTGGAAGTTGTGGTGTGTACAATGAGGAGCATTTTGCCCAAAAATTTTTCGAATCGGTTCATCACGAGCGGAGAAAACAGGTTTTTTTTTAATCGACGCGATACGAGGATGAGAGGGGGCGAGCACGAAACCCTTGACGCTCCTCCGCGTAGCCTTCACAAGCCAAATGTCTTCCTCACCCTCTCCAGCATCCGGCTATGAGGTGACGTGCGCATGGCGTGCCCAAACGAGTCCAACCCCCGAGAGGATTTCGCTCGCAGGATTTCAAGCTGGACGGTTGTGCCCTCGCGATCTCCGACTTCAGCGTAGCTCCCGCCGACTGGTTCGCCCTCCGCGGTCTCCTGACGCCGTGTAGCTCTCGCATTGTGGCACCCCGCCCTTGGACTGCTTCGACCGGATCCCCACTTTCCTATCTCCTTCCTTTTTCCTCTCGTTGGCTGTCCTCTTCTGCTTCTACTTTCCTTCTATTCTTTTTATCCCTCCTTCCCCCCACCCCTATAAGGCACTGCGCCGTGTCGCCTGAAGGCAGACAGAAATTAGGTGCCTTTTTCCTCTTCATTGTAACCACTACCACCACCACCACCAACCCCCGAGCACGCGAATAGCGTTGTTTTGTTGACCAGCGTTATTTTGTGGTCTTCTGCCTGTTGCTGCGGGATGGTTTGGAAACGCGGGCTTAGGCGCGGTAGATGAGAACAATGAGTGCGCGAACGCGTAGGAGCGTTCGCGGCGGTCGTCTGCTCAATGCACTGACCGCGGGGACACGAACGCATGTGAAACGCCGGCACATTAGCCCCGCATCTCGTAGCATTGTGCGGGGGGGGGGGGGGGGAATGAAAGAAAAACGCACACAATTGTTTATTGTGCCTCATTATTTATTTCAAGTTTTATTGATCTCTTAAAGCAACAAATACATAAAATACGCATGTTGTGTTGAATAATTTTTGCCATGTCACGTGGTATACTGTTGAGAACGTCAGAGCAAAGTCGTTTACGTGGAGAACCAACGTCACTGCATTGCCGTGTACGTAGGGCCATTCATACGCCCACGTCATGCCCTCATTCTCTAGGCGTGCGCCGGCAAAGGGGAGGGGGAGCAGCGTTCATCTTGAAATTTGACCCATTTCCGCGGCTCGTAGCGTTGCAAACCTGGTGAGTGGCCCTTTAATGGTGGGAAGTAGACGCGAAGTGCAAGCCGTAATCAAGTGTGCGTGTGCCTTCTCTCGTTCAGTTCCTGGAATGTCCGCTGGAGGGCGGTGCTTCTATATGAGGAATATAGTTTGCATAGAGTGGGAAGGAATGCGTAGCAAAGAGAACGTTGAGGTTAGCAGGGGTCTGAGACAGGGATGTCCTTTGTCCCCACTGTTATTCATGCTGTACATGGTGAGTATGGAAAAAGCGCTAGAAGGTAGCAACATTGGTTTTAATCTGTCACACAAACAGGGCGGCATGATGATTGAGCAGAAGATTCCAGGTTTATTTTATGCGGACGATATCGTCTTATTTGCGGACAGTCGAGATGATATACAGCAGCTGGCGAATTTATGCGGAAGGGAAGGTGAAGCTCTTGGACTAGGATTCAGTGTAACGAAGTGTGGTTTGATGGTATTTAATGATCCTTGTGATCAGACGGTGTCCATACAAGGCCAAGAAATACCGAGGGTAAGTGAATACAAGTACCTTGGAGTATGGGTAAATGAGAGCGATAGATACATGGAGGTACAGGAAAAAGCCTCGGCAGCAAAAGGAAAGAGGAATGCGGCAATAATGAAGCACAGAGCGTTGTGGGGATACAATAGGTATGAGGTGCTTCGAGGTCTGTGGAAGGGTGTAATGGTTCCAGGGCTTACTTTTGGGAACTCAGTGGTGTGCATGAGGGCAGAGGTGCAATCGGGAATGGATGTAAATCAAAGGACTGTGGGACGCCTCGCGTTGGGTGCTCACGGGAAGACGACAAACGAGGCTGTAAAGGGCGATATGGGGTGGGCAGGTTTTGAGGCGAGGGAAGCGCAGAGCAAAATAAGGTTCGAAGAAAGGCTAAGAAATATGAAGGAGAGTAGATGGGCAGAGAAGGTGTTCCGTTATTTGTATAGGAAGAGCGTGGACACACAGTGGAGAAAAAGAACTAGAAGACTCACTGGTAAATATACGGCTGGTATTGTGAGCCATATGTCAACAAAGAGCGTTAAGGGAAAAGTCAGGGAGGCGGAGAGGATTTACTGGATGGCAGCTATGGAGAAAAAACCGGCTTTGAGTAACTACCGAAAGGGCAAAAATGAAATAAGGAGGGAGGCATTTTACGATAATTCAAGGGGAAGCGCTTTACTGTTTGAAGCGAGATAGGGTTGCCTTAGAACGCGTAGTTATAAAGCAAGATTCAGTAAAGAAGAAGAACAGTGTACATGCTGCGGGAAAGATAGGGAAACGGCGGAGCATGTTCTGATTGAATGTGGAGATATCCACCCAGGTGTACGTTTGGGCACGAGCCTACAGGAAGCCTTGGGTTTTAGGGACAACAATGGAAAGCTGAACACACCCGCGATTGAAATAAGTAAGAGACGGTTAGAGTATTGGTGGCAGAAAATTAGAGAGAAAGGACAAAAATAAATATTGGAAAAATAAAATATGGACAGTGTGCCGTAAATGGCAGAGAACTTAAGCTGAAAATTTACCTTTTTTCCATTAAGATAGAATTTATCGAAGTAGAGGCATTAGGCCAACATAAAAAAAGGGGAAAAAAGGTTTTTTTTTTTTTGTCGAGCCTGGTGGCATACTTGTCACCACCCCGTTATAAAGGGGACGCTCATAGCATCCATCCATCCTTCGAATACATGATGAAAAGAGGCGTGATGGTGGTACTTGGAGTGTTGATTAGGTGGACGAACGGACACACAGACAGATGCATGGACGGACGCAGGAGCGGATGCATGGACGAAAGCAGGGACGGACGCACAGACGAACGTGTGGACGCACGAACAGACGCATGCACGGATGGGCGCACGGGCGGCCACACAGACGCACGCATGAACGAACGGAAGCAAGAACGAATGGACGGACGGATGCTTCGCCCCCCGATCCATCATTCACTCCGTGGATATGCTGCCATTTTTCTTCCTTGAAATCAGCACATGAACGCAATGACTTTGTCGTCCCGATTGCCATGACACGACCGCTTCGTATCCAGTGGCCAAGGCCACGTAACCGAATTAGAACGAGTTTAAAGCAGCTGTTAAGAGCCATTATACAAGTCATGCTTCGAAACACTAACAATGTCTTCTTCCGTTTCTTTTTGTCCACTTCACGTGTAATATTTTTCTGGGATCATTGAGGCAAGATCTAAAATATTTAAACATTTTGCCTCTATCTAAACGCGATCGTCACGACCAGGATTAAACCGGCGACCTTCGAGACATCAACACATTGCCGTGTTGCCATGTTCCACAACAGCGGTAGGGTGGATAGAATTCTAGGCACCCTAACAGCGGACTTCAGGTACGAGAAGAGAAAATGGGACGTGCTTTTTTATTGCTATAGATTCCAGAAAAAGGCGGAGCGCTAACCATGAAAGCAATGACTGCAAAAATATAACTAGTTTCATTATTTCTTCATGTTCTTCGCATAAACGGAATCCATGCCAGTAATTGGGTCGCAATTCAAAAGCGCAGGGTGCAGGCGTAAAGGCGGCCTTATGGAAGCGATCCGACTATGCACTTCCGCTCCGTAGTATAGGCACTTATAGAACATTCAGCACACCACTATGATGCGCCATCCGTCTGTTTTGTTTGTGTACATATTTTTTCGATTTCTTTCCTCCGCAGTACGGCGGGCGTAGATATCGCCGATAAGACGGCGACGAACGATATCATGACGTAATGTCGCGATCAGCTCTGCCTGCAGCAACGCATGCGCGAATACGAAACCGTCGCTCTCAAATAGTTTCATGTCGGCGGACCATTGCCATTTTAAAGACAAAAGCCTATCTTGCGGACCTTCGACGTGAAAATTTTAGCCTGTCTGTCTGTTCGAAACAGTGGTTGACGATCCTGAGTACTAGGTACTCTACTATGGGAGAGCATAGAGCCGTCCCGTAGGCCTCATGACGCGATATAACGGATCATCGATAACCACAAATGATTTCAAGCACCTCGGACAACGCTAGAGGCTAACTTAACGGCCTATGTTATCCGCAGCGCCCACCAATGTTGCTCAAGGTTTAGCGTTCATACTTGTGCAATTGTCAATTAAAAAGCAATTATCGCGCATATCTGAGGCAACATAACAACACGTATATATTGTGTGCGTGCGTCTTTCATTAGAAAATGCATACATAAGTTATTATAAGGACCGTAGCGTTTATCACGTGGCGCTGACCATGCAACGCTTGCACGAAAAGGGAAGTGTTTCCAACGCTTTGCTAAAAGACAACATAACATGGTGGGGGCACGCACGCCCGTCTCAGAGCCGCACCTTTCGTTTTCCAAGATAACTGCCAGATGGCGCTCATTTCTCACGTGTGACGTGAGAAATGACGTGAGAGAAATGGGGGAAGAGCGTTGGGCTAGGAAGGTTTTCAGCTACTTGTACATGAAGAATGTCGATACAAAATGGAGGAAGCGAACCAGGAAGTTGACTGGTAAATACTTAGAAAACAGCAGGTGGCCAAACCAAAAAGAACTATCGGTTAAGAAGAAAGTGAAGGAAACGGAGACTGACATGTGGAGAATGGGCATGATTAAGAAGTCTGCACTAGAGATCTATCGAACATTTAAGCAGGAAATTGCCAAGGAAAGGATCTATGATAATACTCGGGGTAGTTCTCTACTGTTTGAGGCCAGGACGGGAGTACTGCGAACCAAGACATATCGGGCCAAATACGAAGGGGTAGACACAGTATGCAGTGCGTGTGGAGAGGAAGAAGAAACTGCCGAACACTTGATAATGTTCTGTAAAGGGCTTCACCCTATAGTTCAGGATGATGGCGCAGAGTTTTTCAAAGCACTGGGGTTTAGGGACCGGGAGGGCAAAATAAACTTTAAGCGGGTAGACTTAACCAGAAGGAGGTTATCTGATTGGTGGCTAAAGTCAAGACACGAGTGAAAATTAAACTCTTCACTGCAAAGTACGAATCCTCAAACTCACTTTTTAAGGAAAAAAAAATAGTTTTTGGTTCATTAGGTATTACGGCTTGGTGGCGCTAGCCACCGCCCGATCTAAAGGGTACAGCCATATCCATCCATCCATCCATCCATGACGTGCCTCGATGCACTCGTTCGCCTCCGCTGCACGCTCGAGGCACTCTAACGCAGCGCCTTCAGAATACCATTCACCGATTTTCTTGCGCAGAACATCAAATAAACGTTTTGTTCAATCTCTCCAGACGCAAGACCTTTCGACGACATTTGCAGATTTACATGCAGATACGGGGCCATTTTTTTTTTTTTTTCGCTCGATGCTCGTCATGCTGCGCATTTCGCGGACGGCAGTTCCTCGACCCCGGGGAATGGCGTTTGCCCCGACGTTCAGGCGCGGGGCGCGCGATTGTAGCAGTGCGTACGAGTCACGTTTCAACTTTGAATTTCGTGTTTATGGACTTTACCTGGACATATAAAAAAACTACGCACAAGGAACCGCGTCGCCCGGAATTCATCGAGAACCACTGCGAGCTTTTTCTTCGGCATCAAATCGGTGAGCTCCATAATGTGACAAGCCGGCGAGGGGTGGGGATGTGTTCATCGAATATCACTCGCTAATAGCTTAGTTCAAGTGCAATTCAAGGCTATACGTTGCGTGTAACTTTAGCGGCTGGGTTCCCTGAACATGCCTCTATACTTCACGGTGAATATCCCAGGGGGCACAGGCGGGTAGGCTCAGGTCGCAGTTAATGCAGCTAATGCAAGTATATCTTTTTGCGTTCTCTTGATTATTGCACGTGACGAACTGGAATGCCCGTGGAGCCACCGCTGCCGTTATTACGTGCGCGTCTTTTCTGGTGCACCTAATTAGTGGTTATCGTGGGCCGTGACACGTGGCCTGGCTCGGCTTGCCGGCTCGTTAAAGTCTGGCGTGCGAGTATGTCAAGCGCTTCAAGCTCTTCAGGTCTGTACAACACGTCGTGTCGGGGGACTGCTATGCGGGCGAAGCGCAGGTGGGTTAACCCTATAACCGTTAACTCGTGTTCTGGCTGTTTCTTTTGCCGTGCTAACCCTTGTCCTGTTTTCTTTCTTACTTTCTTTTTTTTTTTTTGGTAGTGACTTCACTCGTCGTCTGGCCATGGCTTCACGCTCAAGCGTTTGAGTGACACAGCTCGTGAGTCTGTGTTTAGTTATGCGTGAACTTTCATCGTCTAACTAACAAGTTTTCCTTTCGTCCCAGGAGCGCTGAATAGCGAATAGCGTACGCACTCGCCCCCCCCCCCCCCCCGTTGTACTCCGGCTTCCGCGCTGTCACAGACGCAGTACCGGCACTGCATCGAGTGCCAGTACTGCATGCAGTGCCGGTACCGGCACTACATCGAGTAAGCGTCACTTTACGATTTCCAAGAGTGGAACAGTGCAAATATATTGAACGCGAAGGGCTGTCTTGATTTTTTCAAGCTTTATCAATCGCATCCTTCGTTCTCTGAAAAGTTGATTCGGGCTTATCGAAAGGAAACCTGCTCAAGCAGTAACCTGTAAATAAATAAATAGGTGTAGTGGTGTTCGAAGGGTATAAACGCCATACGTACCACCCTCAGTGACGTGGTGTCACTCGTTGCGTTGATAAGCTAGCAATCGGGCACTGTGGTTACTGTATTTTTGTTGATCGCGTTTCAGCATGTGGGTGCCACGTAATGTTTTGAAGTTTAGGCGCGTGCAGGCGCGTGTGGTATTTTTTCAAATACGGTAATTTGCCTGTTTTCTTTGTGCTAGTCTGTTACCGTAATTAAAAAAACAACCGTTTTTACTTTCAGTCCGATCAATAGCACAGGTGCGTTTCGGAGTTTACCAATGCTGGTGGCCAAGTTAGTTATCCTGAAATTGACATACGCTTATGCAATACATGCATTAAGTAGGGTTATTTTTTCAGTTACGTTCGAATTAGTGTTTTGCTACATTGTTGTGCACACATACGCTAACGGTATCGCGTCAGAACTTTGGTCCGAAAGGTGACTTCTTCCTCAAACCTGTGCAGATGCATGTTAGCTATTTTAGTTTAGAGTTTTAGTTGTTGCGCCTCACAGAGAACTAGTCCCTCTCCTTTAACTCGCAGCAAAGGTTCTGTTTTGGTAGACTGGATGCCTTTTCGTAGCATATGAGATTATGGGTCAGCTGCCAGTTCGTAAAAAAAAAATTACGTGCTTCAAGATGCCAGCAGGCAGACGAGTTTTCCACACTAGCAGTCGTAGCTACCAGTGGCGCCAACTCCATGGTTTAAATGTGTTTATATGCACGCCGTACTGTGAACGAGGGAATGGCGTCCGCTGTAACTCAGTTGGTTGACCTTCGGACGTAATATTCGAAGCCCACAGGTTCAGCCTTTGCTAGTGGCAAGTTATTGTTCCGTTCAATTTCTGCCGATTTACGTCGACATTGCCACAAATAACATCCCTGTACTTCGAAATTTTTGTCGGTAAGTTCTATGTTGTCCCCAACAAATGAGCCCTCAAGTTTCGTTCATCGTTTATTTGCTAGTTGTAATTTGCTATTTGTGAGTCAACCTTTATTTTTGATGAGTTTTCATTATTTAGCACCCTTCATGCACGAATTGTGTTCAAGTCTTGAAATGTGAACTTTTCCCAACAGTTTATAAAGCATTCAATATTACATTCCAGGAAAGACGATCACTATTTTGACCTTTAGTGATTAGTTATACTTAATGCATATGTAAGTATTTAATTACTCAGCAGTCAGTCATCTTCTTTTTTTCCCACCATTTATAAGTGAAAGATGCATGTGCTAGTAAGATGAAACAAACCAAACTGTTGACATTGTTCTTCGAACGTGGCTGGCTTGCAGAGCCGTCGAACAATGTCATGCCTTCCCTGAAGTGTTGGCTGCAGCCTTACCCAGGCAATAAAGGATACAGTGATGCAGAAAGCAGCTTTTCATTGGACTGCACTGCAATCAACATTAATGTTAGCTTCCCATGTGTCCGTGTTTGTGTGCCTGGTTTTCTCACCTTAATACCCACCAACTACCTCAAATCGTCACATTCCATGTCGCTCTTGTCCACTAGTACCATCAACCGGCACAAGTCGACTTGTATCTATAAAATGTGTATGCTGCACCATGAGGATTTCAATCACCTAATGAGTTCATTGAACGAGGTCATTGATGAGTTAATTGACTTCTTCTCAGGAGCACTGACTTCACACACGCACACTGTGCCACGTAGACAGGTCACCTGGTGGGCATCCTCGCAGCACTTCCTCAAGTAAGTACTTTCTCATGTCTCCAACAGTATATTGTACATGGCAAATCTTGCTTCTCGCCGATTTAATCGCAACACTCATTCTCTGAAAAAAGGTTACCATTTTGTGTGTCGGAGTGTGCTCGTATACATAACACCCACCATAGTGCGTTGGAGGATATGGGGTTGCGATTATACGAGCTAAGGCACGGATGCCATAGCTAGCATTGCCGTCATTAATAGGTGCGCATGTTTTGTTATGGGAGAAGCCCCCATGTGTTCGCATTACAGCAGCATATTAAAAAAATCTCACTCTCAATATTTAGTAAGTACTCGGCAAGTGCATGACTGCGCCCGACTGGACTGTTTGGTAAATCGTTAACATGGGAATAGACAGCATTAGGGCAGTGAGTGATGGATCGACTCACAGTGTGGACTGTCTGTAGTTCTGCCAGTTCTAATCTCGGTAAAGGCAGGCATTTGGTCGACTTAGTCGCGCCCGTGTTTGGTGCCTCTTTCTAGTCTGGATCTAGTACACAAATAAGTGTTGAAATAACCAAGAAGGCTTCCTTGGTGCTATTGAGTAGAGCTAGAAGTCCCTCCTTCGAGTGCTTGCTTTGACAGTAATTTCTAGATTACTAGATCTAGGAAAGGCACATAATTGTCACATTAGCGGTAGCTGTGTGCTTGCTACTAATATTTCTTCACTTAGTATGGTTTTTATTGGTCTTTTTTCAAACTTGCTTGAATCGTTAACATGACAAGGTTGTAGGCCAGCCCACCACTTTCAAATCGGGCGTTCATTTTCTGCAGAAGTTCACAACATTTGTCGAAAAAAAAAAACATGGCCGTGAAGTCTTCAATGCGCACGCTTGTATTACTCTACTCAAGTGCTTCGAGGAAAACTTTGATGAATACATGGCTGCATTCTTTTATTGCCACCTTACACAGTTCTACGATGTTGAACTCTTCCGTTGTCTTCATGACATCGCTGGCTCTGACGTAAAATGGGCATCTGGCTGCTCAAATGTCTCCTCCGGCATTTAGCCCGGCTTTGAATTTTAGACAGGTTCCTGTTTACAAAACAAGGTTTTCACACACACACAAAAAAAAATGTATAGTTCTGCTTAGCATCGAACTCCTCCTTACAAATGTCAACTCTTCCCGCTCAACTGGCTTCACCACGCTTATCAATGCATGACCATCAATTTTTGTTCCTCAGCCATCGTAGAAGCCTCGGTTGATTTTCGCATGATAGTGCTCGAGCAGTTGTGCACACGCCTGTTTATGGGTTAGCATACTTCGAACTATTTTTCATGTTCAAAAAAAAAAAGGCGGGGGGGGGGCTATTTTAAGCATGAAAGCAGTGTTCGATTATGAAGTTATTCCAAATTACCCTACAAATTTGTTGTTTACATGTTACAGATTCAAGCAACAATTTGTGAATCAATGTTTCGCGTAATAATCAAAACACCGTGCTTGTACGTTCGCTCACCGGTAAAGTGCATTTAGTACAATTTTGTGATGTCTGTTTCTGATCCTTCTCTCCCACTTTACAAAGTCAACTGCAGCGCTCTGAATCAAACAAGTCAATGCAAACATGTCCTTAGTTAATTGCGGCTCGCTAATTTGCAGCGCTAACGAGGTAACAAATATTGCAGCGGACACTTGGGTTGCCGGTCAGATATTTAGTTCAAATTTAATTAGTGTTAGTTTCATGAATTACCGCCTCACTCATAAATTCGACCCGATGCTCTCGTGATAGAACAACTTGATCTTTAAATTTTTACCATGCAATAACAGACAAGAACAAAAGGAAAGAAGCAAACGTGGTGCTCTTCACGCAGTTTTGTTCATTTCTTTCCTTCTGTACTTGTGTAATGTTACGCCGTAAACGTGATATGCATGAATACCAGTGGACAGGCCCAACCTGCAATTTACCTAGAACATACCTGATATAACTTTGCAGATGGCACGTACATAACAAAGGAGCATTCAACTATTTTTTTGGTAATTGGTTCACTAATGTTGGTTAACATAGCAACAAGGTAGTAGTAGTTTGCCAACTGTGAGCGACACACTCACCTTTCAGTTTGCAATTCCTATGCTAATATTTATTGGTGAAAAATTTGCAGTTATACAGTTACTACTCCCACCGAGCTTTACTATAAGGAGATTTATTTGGTAGTGCTTGACTCTGACTGTTGGCGAATTCCATTTCGCACATTCATTAAGACTTGAAACATTCCGTTGTACTTGCTAGTTACGCAAAACGTAATGCATTCACACGTTGGCTGAAATGAATCCTTTAGAATTATGAACCTGAAATCACTCGCAAACGAGAGGGCAAGGCGACATGAACCATATGTGTTTTCCGGTCTCTGTGTTTGCCCACCAGGTCTTTCACACTTAACCTGCTGGTATTCAAATACCACATGTCGACTCGCACAGTAGCAAAATATTTGATCGGGCTCTAAAAATATTTTTTTTGGAGAACAGCAAGCAATGCTCCCTCTGCAGCCCGCTTCACATATCACGTTTATCATTTGCTAAACATCATCGGTGACCGCTGTCTTTAATGTTCTTGCAGCCCTCAACTATCGCCACTGCCAGAACCAGCAACCGCAGACGAGGAGCTCATGGTCGTTGAATTTCGTCGCTGGCAACTTGTCGGGGACCACCGCATGGATCGTCCTTACTGCGAGCTTCAAATTCGGCATCAAGGTGTCAGGTGAACCCCCTTAACGAGGTTAATAAAATATTTGTGGCACAACTCCGACAAGGGAAAAAAAAGGAGGCAGAATAGGGCGCCAGTCTAGCAACTAGTTTTTTTATTGAAAATCTGCTCTTCACATACATCCTTGGCCGCGTGACATCTTCAGCGGATTGACAAATTCAAGAGCAGCATTTCTTTCTCTGATAACATTAACGACGGTGAGCTGACATAATTATCCCCTTCGATGATTATGGTTTTCGCTTCGATGATTTCGCGAGTACATTTATATTTGTGCCGGCTGATTATGATACATCTTGAATAGATGGGTGAATAACCACAGTCATTGCAATGTGTGGACAGGTGCCCATCTTTGTATCGAGCCACGTTTTGTTTGTGCTCGCATACTGTCTGTCCCGTTTCCCAAGTCTGCGTCCATTTGTTAATGTTAAATCAATTTCACGATCTAGTGATCAAATTGTTTACAACAAATGTTCAATGATTTAGATAACACTGTCTTCTTTTTTCTTTCCTTGTCGGAGTTGCGCCACAACTATTTTATTAAGCTATGAAATTCCAACTCGCCCAAGAAGCATCACTCACTAACGAGGTGTGCGACTCCGTTTTCTCCCATGACGGAGGCTCCCTGTTTCGCGAACAGCAATAAGCTGTTGGGGTGTGGGAAGAGGCCTTCTGTCGATGGGGGTAAGACCTTTTCAGGATATTGTTGCACGGCCGGCCCTCATTCTGTGCCACTTTCTTTCCTGGTGAGAAGGGTGGCGTTTCTTTCCTTGTGCGAAGTGTTCTCGGGGATGCACCGTACCACCCGAAGTTGTCGTCTCGGCCTGTTGAATTTCAGAGCCGGCGTCGACTTCAACTGTCGTATCATAGCACGTGCCTCTATCAACCATTCAAATCTGGTTTGTATTTTTGTTCCGCTTTCTTGCTGACATTTCTTAAGTATGCGTCCATTTGTTAATGCTAAATCAATTTCAAGATCAAGTGATCAAATTGTTTAAAACAAATGTTCAACGATTTAGAGTACACTGTACTCTACTATGCATGTTGAATTTGAGAATCGTCTATTTTATCTAGTCATGCATCCTGTTGCTGCCAACTTATAAAAGGTTCAACTTCATCATCCAGCCTTGCTCGCTCTTAGTGTTGCGCCTACCATTGACCCTTGCATTGCTGGAAAAGTAGAAAAGTATAAGATTATGTTTTATTACAGCCCGTAGCATTTCGTTATGCGGTCCAATGCACTGTTAATCCTCACTCGTTTTTCTCACGTAGGTGCATCATGGTCGCTACCTGGAACCTCAGCACGGTCTCCGGGGCTAATTTGAAGGTGGGTTACCGTGACGCTTTACAAGCTAAAAATTTTTTTTTGGCTAGTAGCTTCTTCGCAGAAATGCAACTATAGAACTCGAAAGACGGGACACGCGCATGTCCTTTCTTCTATATCCCATATTTTCAGCACTGCAGCATCGCATATGTCTTGCGTGCGTTCTGTTTGCGCTTCGGTCTTTTAAGGAGCACACCATTTGTTTCAGGTCGCATGATTCGATGTTCTTCATCTTTTCAATTGCTCGAGTGAATGAAGCGTATGAAGAACACTGCGTCTTGCGCAACGACCATGTACAATGTTATAGTTGGCCTGTGCCATTGCACATGACTCCTTGCCTGATGCGGCCTTACATCAGCTCGCGTAAATCGACAAGTCACTCTTGCCTTGCGAACTGTCGGAAGTAATGAGCTATTCCAACGTTTCAGCTTGTCAACATTTATTTCCCGGTGAAAGTGGATTCGGCGTTCTTTCGAATTCGAGCCTTTTTGTCCACCATTCGGTGCCTCTCATAAGTACAAGTTATTCACGTGGTCCAACTCCTGCACACCAATCTAAGTAGTTGTGCAGCTGCTGTTGCATTGCATTGGGATTCTAACTTGACGTGATGAGCATCGCATTTCAATTTAGGTGTACTCTTGAATAACCAGTGTTCCGAACTTTCAATCTTAAACGGCATTTTTTTTTTAAAGTACGACGACTGCTATTAGTGTGCTGTTCACTAAGTATACGCAAATCTGGCTGCTAAAACTGTAAACCCTGCAAAATAAAATAGACATTGCTTGCTTTACCCTAAATTTTCAATTTGTGAACTCAGTACCAGGATTCGGTGCACATTAATGGGGCTCCTAGTGGTTGATTGTCTAATGTACAGTTCTCTACCATAAACGCTGTTCTTTGTAATTGTATCGTGTCAGTGGCATGCAAGACTCGATAACTATATTAATCTAACCAGTGATGCCTGTATCATTGCAGCTCTACAGTTTGCGTTGCCGGAGCCAAGAAATGCTAAGTGGGTAACATGTACGAGGTCAGAGCCTCTTCCCTGGCGATTCTTACGGAACATCAAGGCCGTTACCGAGCATCAAATTCATGACTGAGCTTGGGTGAGAGTAACAACATTGGCGATTGTGGTGCGCTTTTTACTGCTCTGCCTCTCGTCGATTGTCTTGTGTCATCAAATTCTAAAATTGTGCTCGTCACTTGTAGGCGGACTTTGGCACAGTTCTTGCCACTGCGAGTCTTCCCCGCGATAAAATCGAAAGGGAACTGGCTGGAGTATTGGCGCTTATAGCTTCGGGTTTCGCAAACCAAAAGTGGTACGCGTCCTAAGTGACAGGTAGTGGCCGCAGCGAATGGAGAAACAGCACAACACGCACTAACGCAATGGTTTTATCCTAGGCAAGTCGCGAACAGGATGTTATGCATGGCTGGTGCCTGACTGTAAGGGTGATGGGTGATGAGGGCCCACTTCCTATGCCTTTGCGCTCCCAGCCACAGTTTCGTGCCAGTTACTCCTGATACGGGACGTGGTTTTTATGGAAGCAAGATGATATTCAGGGTTAACTGCTTCATTATTGTCGTGCTCACTAACCTCCGTATACCCGTATCAGCAGTTCCATTGTGTAGTGTTCATGCCACGGTGGAAGCAGATGATTTTATTCTTTATCTCTCGACTCTGTTCCTGTTAATGTATTACAGTTCTTGTCTTTCGACAGTTGTTCCATTTCTACCGGCCGTCACGCTTGCCTTCCTGTTTTGTTCTTCAAGCCTGGTCTTCAATTATCCGGACCTTGGAGATCTTGAAAAGATCAACTGTGGACCTTCATAATTGTGGTTATAAGGGGGAAAAGAAGATAAAAGTGAGCCCCTGCAACTGTCTGCATCAGCATGTGACACCTCAACAGTAGCTCACAAGAGATGTGGGTGAGGAGGGATTAAAAGGATAGGATTAAAGGTATAGAGAGAAAGAGATGCGCTAGGACAGCGAGCGACGACATATGAGAGATAGGAGAGATAGGAAAGATAGAAACACTGTCACGGGAGTCCGAGCACGGGACGCCACTTGCGGGAGCTCTTGTTGGCGACAGGAGATGGCACAGGGCTAATCCAGTTGGCCAGAGCTGCGCTGACGTCGTCGTAGGGTACCGGTGGCAGGAGGTGGCGCAGGGCTAATCCAGTCGGCCAGAGCTGCGCTGTCGTCGGACATCGCGAGGGCACAACCGGTCGGCACGGAATCCAACGAGCGTGCCCGGACTTGGCAGTAGGGGTTGGTACGTCGTCTGCATAAGCCATGTTTTTCGGATATCTTTTCAAGAGTTTCCCTAGTCTCCCTTTCAGTTCCTGGTGGCCTTATCGGTATGCTCGGTGCAAGAGGGGTGCCATGGCATTCCTGGGTGGGTCCATACAAATTCCTGAGCTGGTGTTCAAGTGCTGTCGGGGAAGTTCGTGTGCGCTCAGTTCATATTTTCTCCAGGCAAGACATTTGGCTTTCTTTGGCTGCTTTGCAACCGGTTGCGAGCGAGTGTCCACTGTAAGCTTGTACCAATGGAAGTTCTAGCGTTAATGGTGCGAGCGGGAACATGAGGGCACAAGGCAATCCCCAAACCGAGCGCATGCAGATTCATGCTGGCCGCTGTTGAAAACATGCCGAAAATGGTGCTGTGGTTCCGCTAAATGACAGCACCACAGCATGAGTGCTGTGGTGCAATATCAAGCTGCCACATTTCACTAGTTGTAGTGCTGCAGTGCGGAGCCCGTCCCCTTCCTATCATCTCAATGTGTGGGGCTGATGTTTCACTACCCTCTTGCCCCCACCATATACGCACGTCTATGGTTGCGGGCGGGTGTAGATTTATATCCCGCAACTTCTAGGCTAATTTTGCACTGAAGTTTTATTTTGCAATCCATACTTCATATCTGAACAGGAACGATAGAATCTCTACGCCAATCTTTTGCTGAAAGCCACAACTTGTTTGGTTACAATGTCATCGCCCCCCTCTTGACAATGAGAAACTGGTTTTGAAACTGTGCACAATCTTCGACTTAGTTCTCATGCTGCTGTACTGAAACAAGCTGGTGTTCGTGGCGCTTGCAACTAGTGCCTTTGTAGCCACGATATTGTGCTTCGCCAGGAGGAAACGAGTTGCTGCATTTATACCTGCGACCAAAATGCAGGCACGTGTTCTAAATTTAGGCGCAGATTAGTAACTGGATGCACGTCATCTTGCCATAGCTTTGTAAAAGGATCTTCAATTTTTTTCCCACCTAATACCCACGCCTCGTGTCGATACAGCTCTGCGACGGGGCGGTGACACCCAGACCATGGACTGCACATCTGTCATGACAAGCAGGAGCACAGTCGATGATCCGTCGAGGATTGCTGGAATGGCCATCGTTGCTGCGAGCTTCGTCAATGGCACTAGCTTGAGAGGTGAGCCTGCAGTATAGGCTAATGTTGTAGCATGCACGCAGTATACTGCCCCTTTCCGTAGTTCCTTGGAATCGCCTAAGATGCAAGTTTTGCACGGTAATTTACCATGATATTCAATGCTAACAGCCTCTCATTGCTCAAGGAGCTCCCACTCATGCTCGGATTACTTGCATACGAAGTGCATCGTAACATCATCTCAACGAGACTCGTCATTCACGGTCTACAAATTCGTGAAATTTGCGGAAGTTCTGGCAACCGAACTTAAAGCGAATGGTAGTCTTAAAATAAGTTGCTTCAATTTCAAAGTAATTGGAATTGCATAATAAGTAATACCATGATTGTACATTCAGAGAGTCTGTACTCCTTTATAAACTTAATTCAATGACTTGCTCAAGTTCTGTCAAATATATAGTTATATGGTAGCAGCAAGCCTTTCCAAAAAAGTTAAAATCTTTATCTTAATTCCTTCCGCTCTTGCATTGCCAATTGAGTGCGGATTCTGAGTTTCCTTGGTGCTCAGATTGTCCTTGAATTTCGCTCTAGTCAATATGACATGCGCAAGAGGATGCTATCTGAGCGAATTTGGTCGTCAATAAAGATCGGTTCAGAGCATATTTCGTCCTTCTTTTCGTGTTTGTGCCTTAACCCGGTGTGCGCGGCCGTTTATCGTAAGTGCGACATATTTTAGGTCCATGAAGGTTCCGATTATTGAGTCTGTACTTGGAGCATATAAGCCGGAATACAACCTTTACACTTACAAATGCCGAGTCAATGTGACCTGTCCATTCAACCTTGGAGTATAGATTCGCTGCAGCGCGCATTTCTCTTGGCAAGATGAAATGACGATATAGCAGCCCTCGTATGCGTGCGCACGTTTTCTCTGCTAGGGTTCATCGCAGTGCCCCCCCCCCTTTCTACTTAGTGAATGCATGGGACAGATTCCACGCCCCCCTTCATAGGCTAACAAGGGGGAGGGGGTTCCCCCTCCCTCACTCGTGCGCACGCCCATGGCAGCCCTCCAATGCAGTGAAACGGCCTTCACGAAGGCTAACATGCAGTTCACATTTGCCTATTCATTCATTTCGTATAGTTCTAATTAACTCCACCATGAATATACTTTCGACATTTCTAGTACACTAATACGAGTTCGCATATTCAAAGCACCCGCATATTAGGACTTGCCTGGCCATTGCCTGAAGGGGCCAGATTCCTAATTGCATGATGCGGTTATCACCCTTGTGCGCGTGCCAGTGGAGTACTAAAATTTTCATGGTCATTCAATCCAGGATCACTGTATATACACGTATGTATTTACTTGCATCTATGTGTGTTTCTCACTTTTCCTTCCAGCTTGCCAAACTTTTCACCTGGCACACACTAGGCCAATTCCGCAGGTCTTCACTTCATCCAGCCCTTCCTGCAAGATGTCCCTGGTCGACCGTTGCTCGGCAGGCAGCCTGAGTGCCCTATGCGTTTTGATGGACTCAAAGGTCTGCAATCACTCACGTAAGCATATGTACTACATTGAGTAACACGGTTGAAGTGCTTCTATTTAGTCAATATGTGATAAGGTACTATAAAAGGTAACGTTTTGAATTGAACTCAACTTAGAGCTATTAAGGGCTTGGAGGTCTATGGTAGGTGCGGCGGGTTCTCTTTAGGGTAGCTGGCTCCTCACCGTCGTCCGCATAGCTGATCTTCGCCACGAAGAGACGCATTAAAGAGAGATGGAACGAAGATTTATTTACATTATAGAAGAAAGATAGAAACTGTACAGAGATCGAGAAGATCCCGCATCAAGTACAACAGAGATTCAGTTCATGGTTCAGCTCATGATTCCGCACAAGATTCAGCCCTATTTACAATCATGCTTCGGCTTTTATAGCCCACCATCAGCGCCGTCCGAAGGAGGCGGTGACCACTCTTACCACAAAGCAGGGGACGAAGTCATCGTGGTCCACCCACCAGAAAGGGTGCAAATATTGCACCACTCGGTTGGGCGAAACGGTCCGATGGTGACAGGAACGCACCACACAAAGACGCACCCAGCCCATGCCTTGAAGGCACCGCAGGGCGAGGAGGTAGAGTCCGGAGAAGGAACGTTGAGCTCTTCCGGGGAGATGGCCGCAATCCCGAACGTCAGCAGTGGTCCGTGCATGCTGCTTTCAGCTTCAGGCAGTCCCAACGCTCGATCCCGGTGAACGGCTTCTTCGACGCGTTCCCACGCTTCCGGGCTGTCGGTGCGTTGAAGATGGCCTCGCGTAGATGACAAAAGCCAAGTCACGAGATTGACTTAATGAGACCCACCACAGTGGCGCCGTTCCCCCGCTGTTTGGGCCCGTTCAACAAAACGCTTGTCTCGCGAAGCTTTCGTTGAGACCCGACTGCTTCCTGGAACATCTACAGGTCAGCGTCTTGCAGACTGGGCGCCGATGGGGTTGAAAGCCTCCCTAGCAGACCGGCCTACGCACAGTGGCGTCTGCCCAGACGAATTTCCGGGTCAAACGTAACAGAGCTCACATTAACACACATTCGGCTATAGATCTTTGAGTACTCCAAACACAAACATCGAATTAAATGACAGTAAAAGCTAGCAGTAAACTATATAAAATCTAATTAATATCGAACTAATTGTGCCCTGAAAAATACATTTTTTAAAAGCTAATTTCAATCCTACTGTCATCAGTACCCAGTACCCTAACCTGAGGATACATGGTACCCTCTACCCTTATACTGGAGCCTGTACCCTGACGTTTTCTGTGGCACCCTGAAAGTATAGGCTTCTTGCCATGTGCTCCCACAAGATATTGTAATTCTTCCACGGCATGAGGTCACCAGGATTGACACGGTAGCCACACGTCACACCGGTGTTCATGTCAATAAGTACATGTCAACAAGACCTACCATTGCTAGACGATCAGTTAGTCATCAGTCCACGTAAATTATGCCACTTATATTAAATAACTGTTGTATTTGTTTCGTTTGTAACGCCAGCAAAACGAGCTGCGCGCGCACCATTTCGTTTGGGCCCTGTGCGCCTCCATTCTCCCTCTTTCCCCCTCCCTTCACCCTCTCCTAATGCCAATGTATATAACCACGCTGCGGACAATAAACGCTGTCGTTGACTGCCCGACCATCGTCCTTGCTGCTTCGCTGCGCGCGCCTGTGTTACTACAATAACTATAAAGTTTTCACCATCGGCTCTGAATTTATCTGCAATAGCGAAAACACAGCAGGTAGCACCGGCCGTGGTTCGGCCTGGTACTTATATCCACTTAGAATTTTGTCGCAACATGCATAGGTGGGGGGTGCAAGTTTTGTTCTTTTTTCTTCCATTGTTTTTCTGTTTCACTCGAATTAAGCAACCAGTTGTCGGCAGCGCTCGTGTTTGGTCTCCCTTCGCGATTCGTCTCTGCGCACGCCAACTAGCCCAACTTTCCTTTTTGCTGTACACCTGCAAGTCTGGTATAAATTAGCTGATTCCGATATGTTCATTTTAAATTCTTGGTGTTCTTTCAAACAGATACACCACTTCCACCAAAATTTTCAGGCAGCAATGGCTCCCTGAATGTTGGGTGCCATGACTTATCGAAGACTGACTGCCCATAAAATGGTGGGACCACCATCGAAACTGATCTTTCCCGCTTCTCCTGAGCTTCTATGGGCTTCTCTTGATCGCATCATGGGCTAATGCAACCCTGACGCAGTTATGTGCACCATTCAAAAATTCGTTTACAAAGTTCAACAGAAGCCTGGAAGGTCAGTTTTGACGGTGTTCCACCATTTAGTGATGATTCGACTGTGATGATGGGCACGTACCTGTCCATTTTGATCGGCATCTTTGTACCCGTGCAGCACTTGCCACCACCACTTAAAGAGTGGGAAAATTATATGATGAGTGGGAAACTATTCAAAAGAGCGTGACACATTACTTTTGCATGAAACTGCAGCTGAACTATAAACCATTGTATGGTAGCCTAAGGTATAAACTCTGCAGGGTAAGGCCATCGTTAAAAATGAACGGCAAGTTCTTTAGAGGCTTAACCTCCTTGTCAGACATGACCAAACTCGAAATTTAACCCATCGAAAGCATGGGTGACATTGTCTTTTGTTGTTGTGTGGTAATTGTGATGTAATCTGATGCGAATAAAATTCAGGAAACCAAAACCTTACAGTATTGGGTTCGATGCTGTACCAATTGTAAATAAAAAAAAAATTCAATGTATCGTCCATTCCAATGCCAAGCATGGTACTCGCCAATATAGCGTTAGTTTCGCAGAAGTTTCATCATTGGCGTACTTGATTGTGCGCAAAAAATCGTCATCTTGTGCATGACGGGAAAAACAAGATTTAAATAAAATAAAAAAAATTCTACGTTTTCGTGACAAGCGGGGTGTTCTGCCACACAGCCATGAGTCTGCTTGTGAATGGCAAAAAAGAACTTCCTCTGCTTGGAAATGCAGTGAAAGTAAGTCATGGTCTACAAATATAGGCGTCCTGTATACATGTTTTGCAATACAACATGAAATATAGCAGCAATAATGCGAGGTACAAGCGCACATCGCCGTCAGGCGTTTGTGTACATGTGGTTGTCATGACTTCATGGTTAAGACCTATTACACAAGGCACGCACGTTACAGCGCCTATTACCTACCCTAAGGCCGCGTAGTGGGTGCATGACAAGTTCGAAACGATTTCATTCACTAAATGTTTGAAGTACGCACTATAGGGACAGGATATCGCTATAGCATGCAACTCCTGAAGGCGAAGCTTAAGGGTACCCCATTTTCTGTGTCGCCCGCGAACTTTAATCGCTGTGCGCACCTTGAGTACCTTCACGACAACAAATTATGAAACCTTGGTGTCCTTACAGCTCTTCACTCATGATGGATGCTGCATCAAAACCCTCATCGCCAACCATGTCCGTCCCGGCCCTCTTGTGTGGCAAGATGATCCCGGTCATGTGGCCATGGCGTAACTTCATCCACTAGGATTCAGCTTTTGGTTCCTGCTTCTTGCGTGCCTTGTGGGGCATGCCTCGTACAAGAAAGCCAATTGCTGTGACCTACTCTTCTAGAAGGTGCAATCTTAGTGAGGACTCTTGGGCATTGCTGCAAGTCGTTATTACAATGGGGCTACTGGTGGATGTCTACAGGATGACTGACTGTGTCACGCACTGCTCCCGCAAGGAAAGCCGGCGATCTCGGGATCCACCAAGGGCTACCAGCCACCCATGAACTGCTGTGCAACATGTTCACGTCGGTTATATGCTACCTATACTCGCACAGAGGTGTTTGAAGGATGGTCCCAAGGCTTGCCGAATTGATCGCGCTCTAAATAGATTCGCTCAATGGCGGCCGGATAGCGTATCACGAGTTTTCATTGACTCGAATATGCTCGACCCATATCGTTAAACTAAGCAAGTGTAACATTTGTCACAATGCTTAATCCTGATGCTTGTGTTTCACCACTGCAGTAACGTTTGTTGACCAATCTGAATGTTCTTTAGCCATGATAGAAGCATCCATTCAAATTGTGCGATGGGGTGGCATATTGATGCTCTTTTACTTTGGACAACATTGGGCATTCGTGTATCAATATGTGTGGCAGGGAAGCTTCTTTCTTTCGTGCGTGCATTCACTTGTGTGTGTTGTACATATTGGCTGACACTCCATCACTTCACACCTTCACGACTCCAGTTGGTGCGCCTTTGATTCGGTCTTGAGGTTATTGTGCGGACGTGCCCGACAGCTTCTCGTTAGTCCAATCGAGCAGTTCAGCTGAAGCACTACCAATCATTACACGCGGGAGATAGTCTTCGCTTCTTTGGAGTCTGTTCGCTTCGGGCGTCTTGGTTGGGGGGCGTCTGGATCAGCGGTATTTGGTCCAAACTAACACTTCACCACCTGCTTATGGTTCACGACTTAGACTGAAGGACGTTACCGGTCCTCGGATAGTCTTGGCTTGAATCATATGCTTTCCAACTCGACATTAGGCTTTGCATGCTTTGGTCTTGCTTCGCCCTGTCAGTGAACATGTAAGAGCATCAATATGCCATAAAGTGCACGATTTGAATTATAGGGTGTGCGACGGTGGCCCATATTAGTGGCGGACAAAAACTTGTGATCTGATGGAAGTTTGTTTTCACATGCATGGTGCGTAATACTAGTTCTTTTCCCTGTTACTGTCGTGTTATTCTACATCCTTTTGTAGAAAACTTTTGCAGGGGCCAGGGCATAATAACCAGTGTGGCAAATCGACTAACTGCTGTGTTTCTTGGGTGAAGAATGTTTCTCAGTAAAGTTCTAGAATGTTGATACTGTTATTCAGGTATATATATATTGCAA
Organism: Rhipicephalus microplus; assembly: GCF_043290135.1. NCBI lineage: Eukaryota > Metazoa > Arthropoda > Arachnida > Ixodida > Ixodidae > Rhipicephalus > Rhipicephalus microplus. Next base: position 30,964,881 of record NC_134706.1, on the reverse strand, counting down.
GTACGTGCTGTTGGGAGCACTTTGAATGTACTTGAGTTTCTTTCCTTCACAGATTTGTTTCCTCCAAGCCGTATGTGTGCACAGTGTGTTTTTGTAATAAAGACAAACGTAGTGAATGTATCGTTTTCTTAAATTTACATTGATGACTATAGTTGGCCATCCTTTAAGTCAGCAGAGGTCCAACCAGATAACCCAAGCATGGTAGCCGGTCCCTTTGGCGACTAAACTGTGCCTAAATCGGTGGCTAAAGTCCTGCCCATAAAATTGGCAGCATTTTCGAAAACGGGTCACAAGCCTTCAGGATTTTTGAAGCTACCTGGAATGAATGCCCGTTGGTGCAGGCTTGTGGGCATCTACCTTCAAATAAAAATGCCACTGACTTCTAAGGTTGAATGAAGCCTTTGTTGTCATTAGGTGAAAATGTTTAGAAATATTGAAGATTGTGTTAAACTTTTGTTTGCTGCTCTGCGCATCTGCCGCTGTGCGTTGCTTCTTCCTAGTATCGCTCTACATTTACCAAGTATTTTGGGGCCTCCACGAGTGTTGTATTTTTTCCTTCCTTCGGCTCATATATATTGTCGCTACATGGTTTAAATATCAAGTATGTATTAGTGTGCAATTTATTGTCCATTCTAATCCATAGTACAATTACGCGTAGTCTTTCCGCAACAAAGTGTTAATTTTCATGTAGCTACCATGTTCGTGTTCAGAATATACTTGCATCTTTCCAAACTGTACCCTTGGAACAAACGACGCAAGCAATCCCGGTAGTACAAGCCGTTCGACAAAGAGTTGTGGTTGATGCGATTCGCTCAAATAAAATGGACCCTGTGTTATGTTATCTATCCTAATTAGCGCTTCCTGGTGCTCAACTGGTCGGGAACTTCTCTGCAACTCTGTGGTTACCATACCAGTTAAGGTGGCTAACGGCATCTCCTCTCTATGAGCGAGTCGAAGGAATAGTCTGTTGGACATTTGAGTGATGTATGTATTTGAATGATGTTGCTAAAACGAAACTACACACTTAAAAGATGCAAACCGAAACAAAGATGTAAGAAAGTAAAGGAAATGAAAGTTAAGCGCATGGTTTCGCTTGTCCTGCACATTTGCTGGAGTTGAAGTGTGAATTTCTCTACCCAAGTTATCGTTGCACAACGTCGGATACTGACCTTAGGCGGGTAAGTCTACAGACTACGATTCAGATGAGATTTCTCTACTTTGAATAGAGATCCCTTCTGTGCCACAGTAAGTATGTATGACATAGTGTGGTCTGGCATGTGCTTGTAAAGCACTGAAAACGCAACTGCCTTTTGGGATGGGGCGCACGTGAATATTATGTTTGTCATACGACTCTTTGACACCTGCTGAAATCTTTACCGAACTGAGCAGCTTGGGTCTTCTGGTGAAGTGGTCGATTCAGGCCTTCCTGATTAATGATCTGTGAATTCAAGATTCGCTAATAGTGTGTTGAAGAAGCTGTTGAGACGCTGCAGGAAATGTTTCGTGGGCTGAAATGTCCCATAATCACTTGCATACATCATGAATTTCTTAGAGAAGCTTTTAATAAGGTAAGTATGGCCTCCCATGGTCCCTGGCAGTTACCAATAAAGGGCCACACCAGAGGAGGGGCAGTGACCCTCTGTTGTAACTCTTTTGTAGTGAGTGCCAGATTTTTTTTAAAAAAGAACAAGAAAATCATCGCGCCACCCCTGTTACCAATCGCATAAACGAAAAATATCTTTGAAATAACACATGCTCACTTGTACATGGGAAACGTACTCTGACCACTCACTGATTTTCTAGTTAAGGTAGAAATATTTCCCTCAAACCTCGATAAATCATTGTAAGCTACTGTACGAATCGCTGTCAACAAGGATACAGTCCGCATAGCCGTCACCCCAGGAGGCCTGGTTTCGATAGCCACTCTAACCAAAGCTTCCATTCATTCATCACGTGTTTCTCGACTTTCCACCCGCAACCAAACACACCAACACTGGGATTTCTGCGAGAGGACCTCTTGCGTTCTTCATATGCCTTACCTTATATATATTATCGGGTTACGGAATACTCAGGTTAACTCTGTTTTCTCGTCAAGACGGTGCAAAAGGTGCTATATTATTATTATTATTATTATTATTATTATTATTATTATTATTATTATTATTATTATTATTATGTTGAATCACTGGTACAGCACTGTTACATGGCTTAGAAGCATTCGCCCGCTGCGCAAGCTCTGGTGTATATAGCGTATCGCTTAAGATGCTCACCGTCGGAGTGGAGGGCCTACGTTCGACTTCCAGCACTATTAGGTTGGTATTTTTTTTTTCTTTCACAATCATCCGTCTAGTGCGACACAGACGGGCGTACGGGTAAACACAGCTTTGCCGCTGATTCGGCGTTCATTTTCTTTGATCAGACGAAAATATCTCTTCTAATTCGCTCCATCGATATTACAACTCATTCATACTCTTCATTTACACTCACCCCACTGCAGGCACCAGTGGTTGTCCAGTGGACAGAATGCTCTGCTTCTGATCGTGAGGTCACAAGTTCAAAACCCAGAACCACAATGTCTGTTTAAAATTTTTGTTTCATGTGTTTAGTACTACGTTACATATGGAGGGACTTCTCACTGTAGCGTACACTCTACAGTAACACTATATTATTCCATTTGGCTTCTACACGCACAGCCGTATCGAAACTACCTGCACAGAGCGCTAGCTGTTGCCACTCTGCATTTCTATGCGACAAAACACAGACAACACCACCATGTTTTCAGCGCAGCGAGAGCATGTGATAATGAGTCACGCAAGCGAAGTTAGGCACACATCCCGCTATTTTCTCGCTAATTGTGCATATCAAACATGAAAAAAAAATCGAGGCAAGGCTTATCCTTATGTGTTGGCTTCACTGCAATACATTCCCAAAACAGCCGTAAAAAGTTGAGGCTCTTAACACCCCTGATAAGTTTAGGCTTTTATTACCCCCGATAAGGCTCAACTTTTACGTCACACCTTGCGACCATGGGACCGCTACGCGTCCTTTCCAAGCGGAAGGTTCCCATGATGCGTTAGCTTCACTGCGATACATGCCCGAAACGGCCGAAAAAAGTTGTGGTCCTTAACACCCCTGATAAGGCTCCACTTCTGTCTGACGTCACACCTTGCGGCGATGCGCCATCTATGCGCTCTTTCCGAATTAAAAGTTCTCCTGGTACGTTGGCTTCACCACACGAAGGCCAAATACAGTCAAAAAAGTTTAGCCCCTTATCACCCCCGATAAGGCTCAACTTTTGTCTGACGTCACACCTTGCAGCAATGGGCCTGCTACGCGTTCTTTCCAAGCGGCAGGGTCCTCTGATGCGTTGGCTTTACTGCGATACCTGCCCGAAACCACCGAAAAAAGTTTAGGCCCTTATCACCCCCGATAAGGCGCGTCTTTTGTCTGACGTCACACCTTGCAGTGATGCGCCATCCGTGCGCTCTTTGCGAGTTGAATGTTGCCCAAGTACGTTGGGTTCACCGCACGAATGGCCATAAACGATCGAAAAAGTTGAGGCCCTTATCGTCCTCGATAAGGCTGAACTTTTGTCTGACGTCACACCTTGCAGCAATGCGCCATCCGTGCGCTGTTTCCGAGTTAGAAGTTCCCCCAGTTTGTTGTCTTCCCCACACGAAGGGCCAAAACCGGTCAAAAAAGTTTAGCTCGTTATCACCCCTGATAAGGTTCAACTTTTGTCTTACGTCACACCATGCAGTAATGGGCCCACTACGCGTTCTTTCGATGCGAAGGTTTCCCTAATACGTTGGCTTCACTGCGATACATGCCCAAAACTGCCGAAAAAAGTTTAGGCCCTTATCATCCCTGATAAGGCTCAACTTTTGTCTGACGTCACATCTTGCAGCAATGCGCCATCCGTGCGCTGTTTGCGAGTTAGAAGTTCCCCCAGTATGTTGGCTTCACCACACGAAGGGCCGAAACCGGTCGAAAAAGTTTAGCCCGTTATCACCCCTGATAAGGTTCAACTTTTGTCTTACGTCACACCATGCAGCAATGGGCCCACTACGCGTTCTTTCGATGCGAAGGTTTCCCTGATGCGTTGGCTTCACTGCGATACATGCCCAAAACTGCCGAAAAAAGTTTAGGCCCTTATCATCCCTGATAAGGCTCAACTTTTGTCTGACGTCACATCTTGCAGCAATGCGCCATCCGTGCGCTGTTTGCGAGTTAGAAGTTCCCCCAGTATGTTGGCTTCACCTCACGAATGGCCAAAAACAGGTTTAAGAAGTTTAGCCCCTTATCACCCCCGATAAGGTTCAACTTTTGTCTGACGTCACACTATGCAGCCATGAGCCCGTTAGGTGTTCTTTCCTAGTGGAAGGTTTCCCTGATGCGTTGGCTTCACTGCGATACATGCCCAAAACTGCCGAAAAAAGTTTAGGCCCTTATCATCCCCGATAAGGCTCAACTTTTGTCTGACGTCACATCTTGCAGTGATGCACCATCCGTGTGCTCTTTGCAAGTTGAAAGTTTCCCTGGGACGTTGGCTTCACCTCACGAATGGCCAAAAACAGGTTTAAGAAGTTTAGCCCCTTATCACCCCTGATAAGGTTCAAATTTTGTCTGACGTCACACTATGCAGCCATGAGCCCGTTAGGTGTTCTTTCCTAACGGAAGGTTTCCCTGATGCGTTGGCTTCACTGCGATACATGCCCAAAACCGCCGAAAAAGTTTAGGCCCTTATCATCCCCGATAAGGCTCAACTTTTGTCTGACGTCACACCTTGCATTGACGCACTTGCTACGCCTTCTTTCCGAGCTGAAAGTTTTTCTAATGGGTTGGCTTCACTGCAATAGATACTAAGAAAAGCAGTAGTGTCATTTTTGAACGATGGGTAAAAGGCACCTATATAATTTCTGTCTGCCTCATGGTCGACACGACATAGTGCCTTGTAGAAGATGGGAAAGGTCGATAGAAGAAACGGTATAGAAAGAGGAAGATATTAGCAAAGTAGAGGACCTTAGTGGGCCGTAACCAGAGGGGAGGGAGAGGAGAGGCTACGATGTTATGATCCCCACCCCCCTTCTCTAAACGTTGTCATGCTTTAACGTTTCGCGTGATACTGAAGCATTTACACGCCCTCCGGCCCACCAGTTACAAAGTTAGCTGTTCTGCACGCCCCCGTCGGGTGCGAATCTGGGCCCTTATCATCCATGATGAGGTTACGACAAAGAAAAAAAAATACATTCGCCGCAGCACTGGGAATCGAACTAAGTCCCTGACCGTCCGAACGGTAATGCCTTACCTCTTCGGCTAGTCATCATTGCATGGTTGGGAGAAACGAATTTGGAACACATGCGTCAGTCTTATCGACTAAGAAAAGTGATTTCATCGCAGCAACGGGATTCGAACTTGCTCCCTTACGTTACGAAGGTGAGTGCCTTAGCCGCTGAGCTAAGCACTACCGCTTCCTCGGCTCAATGCATGTGAACCATTTGCATGCATCGTAACGAAAAAAAAAAAAATATTCAAGCTCGACTTGCGCGTACTATGTCGCGAAAGACTTAAAACTGCGAAAATGGAATATTTTGACGACTAATGTGGTCGTTTCTAGGTTGGTTCTGGGTTGCTTTCAGGTCGTTGTTAAGTTTGAGCTACGTAATAACAATGATTGACGGGAGTTTAACGTCACTAAACTGTTATGCGCAGTGCAAGGCTCCGGAAATATCAGGAAATATCAACCACCTGTGGTTTTTTAACGTGCACGGAAATCTAAGTACGTGCGTGCCTCAAGGACTTTCGCCTCCATCGAAAATGTCACGGTCGGGATCCAGCGACTATGCCACTATACCGGACCTTGTGGTCAGCAGACGATTCTAAGTCAGCAGGAGATGCCAGGTTTGTTTCTACGTGGATTCTCAGAGTCGAGATAAACCACACAGACACGACATGAGCGCGTCGTCGTTGGCGTAGACGTTCAGTACTACACCGAAGACCTCTCATTCGGACACATGAAAATTCCCTATTCCCGGGAGTTTTCCCTGCAAACGTTGAGGAAATTCCCAGCATATTTCCCTTTACAACAGTACCGATTTCCACCTTCATCCATGCACACACATACTATAATTACACGTGTCTGACGTACTGGCGACTTTTGCAATAATGAACTAGCCCTTCCACTGCAGCACAACAAAAGCACGATTTTATTAATTCATATATACTGTTAGAGCACTGCACATTGTTGGCTTCAAGTCTAACTCCACTTGTGAACTATAAATCGCTCTGCGTGATGATCAAAAACAAATCTCAAGGGCTACGCTTGCGTGGTGCATGGGCCGGTACCGATTGCAGGAGGTAAAGGTGCACTGTGACCATTAATTATTGGTCGACATAGAAAAATTTAACCATTCCTGAAATTTCCAGCAATACCACGAAGATCTCCTTTTTCCCGTTGGCTCAAAATGACAGGTGAAAATTCTCCGAACAAGAGAAATTTCCCTGCACTAAACATCACTGGGCGTAGATCTTCCATAGTTTCGGCAGCTGGAATTGCCCACAGAACACCTATGGTTGCCCTTCGAGTTCCCTAGTACATTCTCTCATTGTGTGTACTAGAGGTCTCGCCATCATTGCTTCGAAGCCATTTATTGGGCTAACTGCTGCAGCCTTATTCCTTTCCTTAGTGGAAGTTCTATATGGTGGGATTTGTACAATTTCGTGGCATACCCATTTATCATAAAGATAGTTTTCTGTTAGGCCGGGCACATTTCTAAGAGACTTTTAACAGAGAAGCTTTCTTAGCAAATCGCTCCTTTATTGTTAGTCAATTTAAATAAACTATGATCATCGTAACGGGTTTGTGCCTCTCTGCAGCCGCTGAGAACCAGTACAGAGAGAGAAAAAGAAAGATATGAAGAAACAGTAACATTCTTGCAAAAAAAAAAAATGTTTTTACGAGGCGTGATTCTGGGCTGCTTTTGTGCCAAAAAAGTGCCTATTTTGAAATAAAAGTGTGGTTTAGTGATCCGTATCGCGTTAGCACACTTGTGATATCACCCACCGGTAAGCGATCTTTCTCACGCCCACGTTGCCGTGCCCAACACCGCCCGCCGACAATAGAAACATCAGAGCGAAATTAGCAGGAGGCACAGCAGCAAAAACGGCCTTTGAACTATTTTCTGCCACGGCCTCCGAGATTTGACCACCCATCAACAAAGCCACGTTTCTGTTTGCTTGGTTCAACTGAGCCTCGCTAGATGACGCCACCAATCTAGCCTAACCAGGCGAAAACTGAATTTTTCAACCACTCGCGCCGTACACCACCGTAACACAAGGTGCTCCTTTTTTTCCCGTGAATCGAAGCGAAACGAGCAAGTAGCATTTTATTACGTCTCTCGATGCATGGAAGCTTCTTTTTTTATGGCTAGTTTGATTACTAGTGATCAATAGTAGTCGGGCGTTTTCACGTAAGTGACGTCATCAGGACACCATTCTTAAAATGTCCTGCTCGAGGCGCAAATTGTGCCATAGATGCTTAATTTCTCGGTAACGTAAGTAGGACACTGCTGCTGATAATCTTGACGTTTTACACGTTGTTACACATTGCTCTTTCACTCTGACATAAATTTTCATTTACCTTAATTTAGTGTCCCTTTATACGCATATCGCGACATTCTTTTTTTTTGTATTTATCTTTTTTTCGCACGTTATTTTTTTCGCAACGTATGGCATAACCAATGTTGTTCTCAAGAGCAACCAACGCTGCATAAAAGACAGGACGCCAGAAAAAAATATAATTCGTTTTTATTTACACTAATGCCACGAAGCCAAGACTATCCACTCGGCTTCGATAGAGATAGACAAGGAGGAAAGAAAAAATATAAACGATGAAAACAGCGTGACATTAAAAAGAAACTCTTAACATGTAACTCGTATCACAGAAGTCACCCCAAGAAAAAAAAAACTAACTAGTGTGCATTTGGCACTGGCACACACCATTTCACTGAACGTTTCCTTGTTATTGTTTTACGTCTCATGCTCCTTTCCCGAGCGGGCCAACTGGTATGGAAACCAGGTCATTCTCCACAGTCCAGGTCTGGACAGTGAAACCAAACTCTTAAATCAACTGTCGCCAGAGCTATGTGTACAAACTGTTTGCTGCAACATCTCCACTTAATGCTGTTAAAAGTAATATATAACATTTGAGACATAGTAGCCATTTTCACCCACCAAAGATAACAGTTATATTGAGACGCACAGCGGCACCCGGTGCGAATTGCAACATGCTGTCCCTAATCAAAGTGGCAGCAGCATTGCCCGGTGGGTTCCAACATGAAAACTAGAAATGGAGTAAACACCGTTTCAACTTCTGGTATTTGAAAAAAAATAAACTTCACATTGGGCAGGTGTTAGAGTACAGGCTTCAGCCACGGTACAACTCGCACCGATCACCGCTGTGCATAGTTTGAACAAATGCAGCAAAACGGGGCGATAGCAAGGAACCCAACACGACTTAAGCAGAACAAGTACACCTGCTCTATCACATGGTGCCAACACGGCTTTTCAGCCTCTCCCACGCTTTTTCCTTTTATGTAAAACTTTTGAATTTCAGCTAACAAAACGAGGACAAAACCCTCTTTGATTTGGCAGCAACAGATTTTTACCCATTGACATTGCCTCTTTTTCCTTAACAGCCTAATCGTGCCCATGAAATAGCTTTGTAACAGAAAGGCTTGAGCTGCTTGAACATTACGTGTGAAAAATGAAATCTTACGGCTATTAAATTCATCTAGAGGAAAGATAGCAAGGTTAAAGAGCGAAAAATCGATTATTGAATCTTAAATATACAGATATCGCATTGAGCTCCCAAATTTTCGCATTGCATAAATCACTTCATCGTAAATAGAAGGAAAAATCGAAGTATTGAAGTGTCACATTTATAGTCTCAAAGCTCCACAACAATCCCATTGCTATTGGGTAACGTACACAAATTACAACATGAAATTAAACTCTCACACTCGACATACTGTTAAGCTTGCCCAAACCTTCAATGAATGAAACTACTGATGAGCCAATATTAACAAACTTAGACTTGTATATCTAGAAAAGAATGCCTGGGTATTACACTATAATAGGAGATGGCAAAATGTAAGCACATTCAGTGAATCACCGGAACTCCTTTAGCGATTTGCGAGCTTGTTGTTTTGTCATACCCACATTAAGATTTTTCAGACTTTGAGAAACATTTCTCAGTGAGAAATACGGTATAAAAAAAAGAAAGGGAAGTGTTTGCAGCAGTTAATACACTATAACTGACTAATTCATCTTAAAATTCAATGCTGAATCATTCGCAAGTTGGATAACAGGCCTTGTGTAATGAAACGTGCGTTATCTTTTAAAAACTGTTACCCTGGTCATGCGGCCATTTTTTCTAGCGTTTCAGCATGCAAATTACATAAGTACAAGCAAAAAGACGTGGATGACGCAAACATCCATGTCAATCCAGCTCACCCTTGTCTAACGTGCATGCCGAAAAAACTAGAACATTTCCTGCGTTTCACATGCATTCAAAAAAGAGCATTCCAAATCAATTCTGAGCTGCAACTTTGTACAAACAAAATAACATTTAGTCTCTGGAAACCCTCGCCCTAATACAGCCTTATTAAGCGATGCAATATAAGCTTGATGATCGAATCCCAGATGCCATACACTTTTTAACAGAAGGGTCAGAGACGTTATCGTCCCCACAGAAGTGTCTCAATATGCCAAACAGGCGAGAACAACAGAAAGCACGATGACAATATAAACACACGTAGAAAGACGATGCCTTGTACTGACTGGCAGCTGAATTGAACTATAGTAAGTGTATTTAATTGCTTGTCTGTCACAAAAATAAGTCCGTTGTCAGCCAGTACACTGTGTCATCCTGTATAGGCTATCATTTTGTTGTTGCCCGAGTCGATGTGTTCATGTTAATACATAAAGGACGACATGTAGGTACATACAGATAAGCACTTGCACATAGATGCGCACACACGTGCACACACATGAAAGCATCTGACACTCCAGGATAAGGTGAACCACCAAGGCGAGCATCGCGAATCGTACCTATTAAAGTAACAGATCCAACTCTGGGAATACACAGACTCAAAAGTTATGCCAACGTCACTGTACTTCAGCATGGGGCTAAAGTTTAAAATGTTTTCGACTGCACACCTGAGCTCCCTCCGCCAAACGCTTACTTTCTCGTGCTTCTCGTAACCCTAACTTCATACGTTCCGGTAGGCAGGCGAACACAATAGCTGTGTCTTGAACTGGACCTTGACTAGCTGGAAGAGCTTGAAGTTATTCCTGCTAAATGGAAACAAAATGCTAGCAGAATTCCTCATTGACCTAAGGGAGCTGTTTAGATATATGGCAATGCTTTTCTTTAGATGACGGCATTCTGTCAAATCTCCGACTGAGTGTCGTGGTCCTTCACCAGCTCTGCTGCCAGGTCATTCGCACGCTAAACCCTGCTTCGGCATTGTCACTTCTGCCACAAAGAGTAGCCGACAATTGCAGAAATATTCACTCAACCGTCAGTTAGTTATCTAGTTGTATGCACGACCCAGCCTGTGTAATGAGACCTAACAAGTTCACATTGTTTACCAAGTTGACTGGCCAGCAAACTAGGGCAATTAAGGCAATGAATGCATTGGCTTTTTCATACATTAGTTTTCAAAACCAATCTTCAGACAAGCTCTTGATTAGAAAAAAAAAAAAAGCTGGAGCATGATAAAGTTACGTGCATTCCAGCTACGTGATAAAGTGTATAAAGTTACGTGATAAAGTGTATGATAAAGTTACGGTGCATTCTTCTGTCCTACTTCTTTTCTGCGTTAATTTGAGACTTTTGCTCAAATCCCACAAGAGCTATTCTTGACTGCATGAATATGAGAGGACGGAAATTGTCTGAAACTCTGTTCTTTGTTGTTCTTAGCCAGTGCCCCAAAATTCTACATCAGCACCAGTCTCCTCAACTATTACCTCAGTAGAATGACCTTTTTGGATAATCACAGACACCGTCCCTTCTAATCATGCTGCTGTCTGATAGTGAAATCAACCAGTGCAACAATTAAAATTTTTACACCGAGGTACATTATATTTTATTGTGCCATCACTTTTGAAGCCTTGCAGACATTGAAGGCTTTGCCTGCACTCAACCAAGAGCTATTGACTAGTAACACTACCAGACTTTAGAAGCTGCACAGTTTGTCAAGTGCTGCACATGGGATAAACGAGGAAAGCAAAGTACCTTGCCACTTAAGAACGTTCCTTATTAATTAACAGTTAACGTGAAACGGTGAGCTGTCACTGGCTCTGCGCAATCATGTCAGGTTAGGACAAAAAGAAAAACCACTGTGCTCAAGAACCTAAAGTTTTGCATAACTCAAAAGTGGTTGTCGCAAATTATTATTACAAAAAGAAAGCTAAGGGTCACTGCAACCAACTCGTACTTGCTACGAGAATTTGCCTCTTGTATTACGGGGCTATTGCACTACATTAAGCTTTGCCCACAAGCGACCCTTAGCATTCATTAACCAGATAATTGCACTTGATCACAGATCAGGCACCTCAAACTGATGAGAAAAATATCTTGGAAAGTATAAGCCACTCATTTTACTTGCCAGAGATGTTACCAGCTAGAGAAATGATGTCAGTGTTCATTAGGATTAAGTACTCAACCACTATCTGCAGTTATTTTTTAAATAAGCAGCGTCATTCCATTGTCTTGACATCATGCTTTCCTTGTCGTGAATTATGTAGGGTCTGAAGTGAAAAGCGCACTTGCTATAAATGTCTAGACATTTACTACGCCTGAATCATTTGCGTAAGACAAGGTCCCATGCAAGAAAACCTACAATGACTGACATAATTTAAAACTTGCTACGTTTTTACATGTGTTAAGAGACATGGCACCCAAACCTGTACAGAATGTGCCCCTTATTACAGCATTTTGCGACGAAGAATAAACAAAAAATCCATATATTTGCTCGGGAGCAAGGCCTCAGTGCATTTGACACATTTTCCCTCAGGCTGAGGCTAATTTCTTCACGTAGCATGTATTACATGAACTTAAAAGAAAAATAAGTTATGGCAATCGACACATCTTTCGAGCATTTGAAGTTGACACATGAACTATTAAGTGGAGACATGCAATGGGATTAGGCGACAATGATGAGAGGCTGCACCTTATTCTTTTCTTCCTAAAATGTTGCAATACGATACATGCTCTTTATGAATTATGCGAGATCATTTTTGTTGGTTCATCTATCTGCCCTCAGCAGCAACAATGATGATAAAGTTGCGTGCCTGCTAACGCTTTGAATATTCATCCTGCTTTGGACATGCAGCCAAAAAAAAAAAAAGTTGTGGTGTGCATTTAACGAGTGCCTTGCAACTTGCTCGTATGGCAACAGTTGAATCCTGCTCAGATGAAAATCCTCTCTGAGACATCTTTTATGCGGGAGTTGCAGCAAGCTTGCAAAATGGAAATTGCCGCTCTTATGCAATGTAACCCGAGAGCTCGGTTGTCTGTTAGAAACAAGGCGACGCAGATTCCACGTGATAATGTTATGTAGGTGTTGGTGCCAGTGTTGACTAGGGGATGCTACTAGTTATAGAAGAGGTTGAAGTGTCTCGTGGCTCAGAATTGATCGTGTCACACTTGCCTTAAAGCATAGATAGATATGTGGGGTTTAACGTCCCAAAACCACCATATGATTATGAGAGACGCCGTAGTGGAGGACTCCGGAAATTTCGACCACCTGGGGTTCTTTAGCATCCACCCAAATTTTATGCCTTAGGGCCTCTGCAACTGCAGCTCTACACGTATCATTTTGGTGGATGTGCTGCGACTTTTGTCCCCATGCTGTCGTGTCCACCACTTTAGGATGGTAATTACTTCGTGACTCCACTTCAGGATGGCAATTACGTTGTGTCTCTAGTTTGCGACAATGTACTAGAATGTCAAATAGCTCTCCCTAGCTCCATCACTAGGCTCATCAACAATCGTGCATGGCCTCCTCTCCTGAACATCGGCTCGTCGCCACAAGCTTTTTCTAATGGTGTATCTCTTGCTGTGCTGTCCCCTTTAGAAGGCTCGAAAGTATCTGCACTAAACTATAAACAACCATCTGCACTCGCTCGACCTACGGCTCTGACGACACCATCTAACGACAAGTTTACCAAAATGATAGCTCCTCACCTACAACCTTCTTATGCTGACGCCCTCAGTCCCATTTTGATGGCCTACGAAGACATATTTCATTTCGTAGACTGCCCCCTAGGTCGAACCCACCTCGTTACTCATCCGGTCCACACTGGCAATGCTCCGCCCATCCATAGATGTCCCTATCGAGTGCCGGCCGCGAAACATCATGTCATACAAAAAGAGGTCATGAAAATGCTGTTCAATTGGACATTATTGAGCCCTCCTCCAGTCTACGGGCGTCCCCCGCCATTCTAGTAAAAACGGACAATACTTGGAGGTCCCAAACCTGAGACACTTCAACCTCTTCTATGGCTAGTAGCGTCCTCTACTCGACACTGGCACCAACACCTGGGTAACATTATTCTAGTTATCTTGGTGCCCACTGATAACAGTTGTTCTTGATAAGCACCCTGACTGTTTCTATCACCATGCTCATCGAAGAGAGTCAAGTCTTTCTGGCTAAAGAAAGCAAAAAAAAAAGGACCCAAGAACTTTGATTCTTCTTTTGCCTTTCAGGTACTTATTCCACAAGTGAGAACGCAACGTTCTTGCTCACAGACACACAGAAATGTTTCACATTTATCATAAGCATGCGCGGAACCCACGCGGAAAACATAAAATACAACACTTCAGGTGGCGCCAAGACAACGAAAGAAAGTGTCAGCATGTTTGCGGACCGCGAAAACAGAAAAACGAAACAAACGTGAGACTACAAATGACACACCGCAGAAATCGCAGCGTCGGACCTTGGACGCCAAGCTCAACTAACACGCTTTGACGTCGGCTCCCACAGTCCTGCCGCGAGACGGCACAAACGAAGCGTTGTCAGAAAAAACGGCACAAGAGACACGGAAATGCACTTGTTCATTCGTCTGACTTGGAATGAGGATGCATTTTGACACGCGTAAAGAGAAAAAAAAAAAAAGGATGGGGAAGAGGAAATAAAAATTAAACAAGTTATTTGTTAAATTGTTAATGGTACATTCAAATGACGTGCGCCGTGAAGTCGGCACCAGGTGTTGAGGTGGCGATACTGGAAAGACATGACTGAAGAGAAAAGATACATACTAACACTACATACACTTCCACGCTTTGACACTATCAGGTGCTCCAAGCACATTAATGCATACATGGCGTTGATGCGTGTCAAAGAGTCAATACATGCGTGTGCTTGAAAAGTGGCTGGCGCCAGAAGCACGGAGTTCAGCCGCACCACACGCACTTCAAGAAAACTATTCAGGCACATTTTTGGCAAAACAAAATTGTCACGAAAAAAAAAATGTACGCAAGAACTCGGCAACTTTGTGGAAGCTGCATCCACATGTTGAACAAAAACCGACGTTCCGTCCCAGTGGGGCACACGTTTGGCTCGCGGCACTGGCTCCAAAAATGGCAAAACGGCGACCACTCTGCAGTTCACTCAACGAATTACGCACTCGGCTTTTGGGAATGTAGACACCACAGATAACTTTTAACACACCGATGCTTTCATGGCGATCGTCTGGTTAATTTTTTCTTCGCACAGATGGAACCATGGCGTGCGCTGTACGGGGGGGTTGTGAAGTCTAAGCATAGTCACTAGGTAATTAACACTCGGCCTTGGCGAGGCAAGAGCGCAACACACGATAACTTACACGTGCAGCTTGTTTAACGTCATACTCCTCGAACGTGCACTTCACTCAAATTTTCGTCGCACCTTCTTCGGTGCAACAGACACACATCTGGCCTTTTGTGTGTCCACAAAGTGAGGCGAGGTCATCGCTGCAGTTCACACACACAAAAAAGGTGCACCGCGCACTTTCGAAATTCCCCTCGTTTCGTAGAACACTGAGGAAATATAATATTTTAAAAACTCCAAGCCTCTGCCATGGAAGCCCAAGACTCAATGCTTCAACTGTACAATAACATAACTAAAGAACCTCTCGGTACTTTCAACAATGCTAAGAGCAGCCCATTTCAGTTCTGGCTGCAAAACGGAGAGTTATATACAGAACAAACCACATGATATTGGCGTCTCGTGTATCAGAGGCTGGCCCACTGCCTTTATCAGTGGACCATACTTAAATTCGCACTGACGAACTCATACCACTTACGTTATGGATAGGTTAAGGAAGGCTACACAAGGGAACATGCCCATAGTAATCTTGATGCTGTTGTGACTGATCGACTACTGAAGTCCTTTTCAATTGCCATGCGACAGCAGCACACGTCGTACCAGGAGGTGAAAAAAAATTCCGTGTCTCTACCTTGCATAACAAGCTTCCGCAAAAGGCTCACAGCTCCCACTTCACTAGCCTACGGGCCATCCTTTATAGCCAAGGCCAGTACTTTGTATAATAAACATGTGCTATAATAGCACGGGGCCCATATAGAGTGTTTTCTCACGCTCGAGCTCCTATTACACTTGGAAAAACTTTGTTGGCGATGCTCAGAGCCAGTGAAAGTAGCATGTAAGGGCCTTCAGTGTCCCCGTGTTAGTGCTGTTCTGTCATGGTTCTGCACCGGGAAGTCGTTTGTACATGACTATGGCACTGGCCTTAATCGTACGAAGACTGAAAAAGGTTGTATCATTGAATAACAGTAGTGAGGGGTTGCAATGCTTAAGATTACACACTCATACGATACTCTCCGTTGTGTCCTCAGCACTTTCACACACTAGCCTGGGCAGTCCTCCGCCGACATCCACTGCCGCTGAGTCCCAGTCACGCGACTTATCGCGTGACGCGCCTACACGTAGCAGGCCGGTGAACATTTTCTTCAGCTTGTCGTGGGTGGGTGCGAGCGCGGCAATCTCGTCGCACGAGCGCCACCGCTTGGCCGCGTCCTCGGCGAGTGACAGCAGGTGGCCTCCGCCATTGCCGTTGCAGTTGGTCGACGCGTCGCGCAGCAGCGGCCGGGCACTTTCGTCCAGGCTCTTGAGTCCATTTTTGCCCCGATCGGTGGCCCACTGCCGGGCCCTGATCATGGCTTGATCCGAGTTCGAGCAGCCGAACTCGTCCTTAATGCACGGCGATAGCGTGGACTCGTTTCGGCGTGGAAGAATGAGGCCGCCACCGTCTAGGTCGGCCACACTGTTCGTGCGTGACGACGGGGCCTCGAGGAACTCGTGCCGCCGCGGGCCCTTGTACGTGAACGAAGACTCCCGCGATGGCTTGGGACGCAGGATGCCCGGGCTGTCCTGCTTTAGCCGGTGCAAGGCCTGCATGTGCAAAAATGTGCGCTTCAGTCACCATAACATCACAAAGATGAGTATTTCAAAGAGAAAGTTGCAACGACAGAAATGGACAAAGGGAGGTACACCTATGTTGCTCTCTACATTGCCGTCGTCGCCCCTTACACTTTAAACAAGACACCAACCCACTCATTCATACTTACAACAAATGACAGGCTGCAGAGGCCCAGGGCTATTGGCATAAGCTACGGCTTGAGCAGCTATTAGTTATATACGCCTAAGATCAGAGTCTAAGTGCTGTCACTCACATAGCAGTAAATGCTGAAAATAACTGACACCTGTTAAGTAAATGACCACGAATAGGTCGAATCACAATATAAGAAACGCTTACATAACAAAAAATGAGATCCAGATAAGAAAGAAGCTCGCTGGGGTACAAAGAGGCTTAACAGTTAAGGGAAATAATTGAACTGGGGATATCACAGGAGCCAATGTTTCAAAAATAGGGCGAGTCTCTTATCAGGGCAGCATTCCTTTGTAGCTTTCCTTATATACACCTCATTCACTCTCCCATAACCTGATTGGCTGCAGGAGAAGCATTGAGTTTCAACAACTGAGGCTAGAGAAGAATGGGCAACTTGTACGTAAACATGTTGCAGGGGCAGGTAGTTGGGCAACTCTTGTTGATGAAGCATTTGCTTTGGCAACATTTCCTGTTAAATGATTGCTCACTACACAGTCAATATATAACAAACTGATCATTGCCCCATCACCGTAAAGTTTAGCAAGTACACATATATTACAAAGTTACTTTTGTGTCCCATGCAACAAATTTCCATCAAGATGGTTCGGTACTCCAGTACAATTACTCATGTCAACTAACCAATGCAGCAAGTTGAGTGAAAACTGGAACCAGCAGCTCCAGTTATGATTAACTTCTTCAAGGTAAAAGGAAGAGGGCAAATGAACTGAGGGCTTGTTTGATTGTTAGACACAACCTAATGAAATGAAGAAGGCTGTAGGGCCGGACATTATCTAAAGTCTTTAACTGTAGTATCGTAATAACGACATAAATGCAAAGAAACTGAAGTGGACAAAAAAGCAACATTGTCACTGGTACAGACTGAACCTACTACCTTTGGATAATGCATCCGATGCCCTACCGAACGACGGACAGTAGAAGCGTGGCCCGGAATTTTTTTCACGAGGGACAGGAGGGTGTCACAACAATACTCTACGCATGTACGTGCATGTGTTCGTACACGTGCGAGAGTATATAATACCCATGCAAAAGTTTTAAACTTGGGTAAGGGAAAGTTCGAACCCTACCTTACTATGAAGTCCCTGAAAAAAAAAAATAATAAAGCAGCGCCAATCACACCCCTTCACCTCTACCTCCCCTCCCCGCAACCACAGCAGTGCCTCTAGAGGGTCCACCAGGAAACTATGAATGCGAAAGCACGCGAGCGCACTGGACATGTGCCGGACACTTGGGCAGCTCGGGCACTGCTGCTCCGTGTGTTCATCGAGCGGCCATGCCTCGGGTATGCTGAAAGAGTACGCCGGCACCGTCTGTTCGTAAAGCACGCACTCGCGAAAGTGGACAAACAATATTGCGTTTGCAATACCTTCACAAAAGCTAGTGCGTCATGCTGCAGATTCTTAGCACCATAGAATTAATAATATTAACTCTATGCTTAGCACGGCCTACATTACAGGGACAGCAGTGGCGCTGCCATCGAAAGCGTCACCACTGAGCGCGTCTGCACGCAAACGGTGGGCTATCGCGTTGAGTATTGCAAGCTTGCTGTGATCTTTTTTGCCACTGCATGCCACTTGCAATATATACATCGTCGTATTTAATGTTACTTTTTATATAGTTTTTTCGTTCTAAATATCTCTTTCGGTGCATCGCCTAGAACCGCAGTGCTTAAATGAGCTTTAACATAAAGATGAGCACACGCCCATCTTTGCGGCCAGGAGCCATACAGCCCCTCAGCTAGCGTCATTTACTATCTGCTATGCACGCGAGATGAGAGGAGCCTGCACATTGACACGAATGGGGCTACTTTGTTTTTTTTTTTTCAGGGACTTTACCTTACTCCCTCCCCATGGCTACGTCAGTGACCTTGACCTATAGTACTGGTTGCTCACCCATTCAGCTCATTGCCAGGTTTACATGCGCAGAAAAACCCAGTGTTTTAATTTTTTTTTCTAACCTGGCGATGTTATGCAGCACGAGATCGTTTTATGAGCTTGCAGCTGGCATCAAGGTGAATGGATCCCAAAGCATGCTTACCTGGATACCACCCATCACGGAGCCATTCATGAGTGCCGTCCCCAGAAGGTCGGTGTCATGGTCCGGCAATTTCGGGATGAGTGACCCCCGCCGAGGCAGGCCCTCTGTCTTGGGGCTCCGGTGGGGCCCCGCCATGGCACCTCCCAACGAGCCGCTGTCGCCCACATTGAACAGTGGCGCAAGCAGGAACTGGTTACCATCCTCGGCACGACGATGCTGAGGTCCGGCCTTGTGGCCCAGCAGCCAGTAGGTGCGCAGCTCACCTTTGCCCTGCACCACACCGAGACAAAGTGCTTGGTGAAGCAAAAAAATAACAGGCACCCTTACGCATTCACGTGTAGCGAGATGCGAGACAATGAGAGGGCCGCCGACGCGGCTGTTCCGATTTCGTCCCTTTATCTCTGTAGCCAAAGCAGAGTGATGGATGCTGTAGCGGGCGAACCACCAGCAGCACGAGCTCGTTCTGTTCTGCTTTCCCCTCGACTTAGGCATGAGCTGCGCGAGAGGGGCTACGTGGTGGTGGGTAAGTGGTGATGATGACGAATGGCGATGATGATAATGCTACACAATTAAGACAACTCGAAGGCGAAAGGCATCTCTTTCTTCTCAGTTGATGTGTTAATCCTGCCCTGCCGGCCATCAAAAGCTTTCAAACACTTGTCCTGGTTTTGAACTGCCGCCACGATCGGCCCACTTTTTACAATGTGACAATGTAATGCGATGATGTCATGCGGTGACTTGATATCGTGACGAAGTACCAAATTTTGGTGATCTGCGATGTCATCGCGTGATGATGACATTTTCTAGGCTTGTGAGAAAATTTGAATGCTTCGAATATTCGAACGAATGGTTGAGTATTCGAATGTAAATGATCGAATATTTTCGAAGTATTCGCAATGAACGAATAGATGTATGCTAATCTGCATGTCAAAGCCTGCAATGATGGTTTCACTACAGTGTAGGAGTGATAAACTGTAAAAGCACCTATCAAGGGGAAATTCGCTTTGCCGCGAAGTCCCCCTTCAAGTTTAAAGGGAGCCCTGCAACACTTACTGAATATGGACAGAAAACGCTGCCGATCGGTAGTCGAGGCTACCGTGAACATGTGAGGCAAATATTGTAGCGCAGCATGCGGCCTATAATTCACAATATATTTTCAAAGCTAAAAATTGCTTTCTTCCCTCGGCAAATGACACTACAAGCTCAAAAATCCCTCGTCACAGCCAAGAAGGAATATACGGCCTCGTCACAACCACTGGCTGATTTGAGCATGGCACGATCGTTATCCATCGCTTGTCAGGAGTACATGTGCGGTCCGACTGAAAATTCGCGTATTTGAAGAAGAAAAAAAAGAGGTGCTCAAGGTCACGAGGTGCATGTGTCGTATTTTCTTTCACCATGCCGTCTCTCCCCGCTTAACTTCCAGCTATTTCGTCGGGACAAGAAGAGACCATGCAACTGCAGCGTGCGACAAACTTTTCGAACTCCGCTTGTACTGGCCTGATTGTAGAAACTTTGTGGCGGTAAATTTGTGAGGCAACAAGCATGTTTACTGGCTCAATGGCTACTTGAAAAAGTGTTGCAGGGCCCCATTAAAAGAACATCTTACCCTCAAATCAATTCTTTATTATATCAAACTTGTTGTGACAGCTTGTATGCTCCAAGTATAATAAATTTTAAGACATTAGGTATCTTATCACTTGCATCCATTCGAAACTACTACCCAAGGTTGTTTCGACTTCCTTTGAACCAAAAAAAAAAAAGGCATTTGCATAGAGCCCCTATTCCAATTCAAAAGAAATACTGTGCAGGTGAGTTATGTCATGATAAGTATTCCTTTTTTTTTGTATGTCATACATACCATTCGAATTCGATTGGAAATTATTTCATCAAAATCACTACTCACTTCGAATTCGCTTCAAACCTACAATTCACTATTCGCACAAGCCTAACATTTTTACATCCCTTGTGTGGGTGCCAACAACGTGGGATGCTGGGCCATTCTCCCGTTTGACGAGTTGTGCAAGGCTTTTGCCTTAATAAAGAAAAGAAAAATGCACAGTGTTTCCAGCAGCTACTGACTTGGGTTACTGTCGGCTACTATCATCACCATCATCATCATCAGCCTGACTACGTCCACTGCAGGACAAAGGCCTCTCCCATGTTCCGCCAGTTAACCTGGTCCTGTGCTTGCTGCTGCCAATTTATACCCGCAAACTTCTTAATCTCATCTGCCCACCTAACCTTCTGTCTCCCCCTAACCAGCTTGCCTTCTCTGGGAATCCAGTTAGTTACCCTTAATGACCAGCGGTTATCCTGTCTACGCGCTACATGCCCGGCCCATGTCCATTTCCTCTTCTTGATTTCAACTATGATATCCTTAGCCCCCGTTTGTTCCCTAATCCACTCTGCTCTCTTCTCGTCTCTTAAGGTTACACCTACCATTTTTCTTTCCATTGCTCACTGCGTCGTCCTTAATTAAAGCTGAACCATCTTTGTAAGTCTTCAGGTATCTGCTCCGTAGCTAAGTACCCGCAAGATACAGCTGTTATATACCTTCCTCTTGAGGCATAGTGGCAATCTACCTGCCATAATTTGAGAGTGCTTGCCAAATGTGCTCCACTCCATTCTCATTCTTATAGTTACTTTAATCTCGTGGTTCGGCTCCGCGGTTATTACCTGCCCTAAGTAGACAGTCTTTTACAACTTGAAGTGCACTATTACCTATCTCGAAGCGCTGCTCTTTTCCGAGGTTGTTGTACATTACTTTCGTTTTCTGCAGATAAATTTTAAGACCCACCTTTCTGCTCTCCTTGTCTAACTCCGTAATCATGAGTTGCAACTTGTCCCCTGAGTTACTCAGCAATGCAATGTCATTGGCGAAGCGCAGGTTACTAAGGTACTCTCCATTAACTGTTATCCCTAACTGTTCCCATTCTAGGTTTCTGAAAACCTTCCGTGAGCACGCGGTAAATAGCACTGGGAAATTGTGTCCCCCTGCCTTACACCCTTCTTGATTGGTATTCTGTTAATTTCTCTATGAAGCACTATGGTAGCAGTTGATCCCCTGTATATTTCTTCAAGGATGTTTATATATACTTCATCGACGTCCTGATTTCGCAGTGTCTGCATGACTGCCGATATTTTTACTAAATCAAACGCCTTCTCGTAATCAATGAAGGCTTTGTATAGTGGTTGGCTATATTCTAAGCATTTCTCTATTACCTGATTGATAGTATGAATGTGGTTGATTGTTGAGTAGCCTGTTCGAAATCCTGCTTGTTCCTTTGGTTGATTGAATTCTAATGTTTTCTTTACTCTGTTAGCAATTACTTTTGTAAATAGCTTGTATACTACAGAGAGCAAGCTGATCGGCCTGTAATTCTTCAAGTCCTTGTCATCTCCTTTCTTATGTATTAAGATGATGTTAGCATTCTTCCAAGACTCTGGTACTCTTCCCGTCAGGAGACACCTCGTAAACAGGGTGGCTAGTTTTTCTAACGCAATCTGTCCTCCATCTTTTAGCAGATCTGATGTTACGTGATCTGCACCAGCAGCTTTGCCTCTTTGCATGCTCTCCAAAGCTTTTCTGACTTCTCCTATCATTACTTG
This sequence comes from Rhipicephalus microplus, assembly GCF_043290135.1. Lineage (NCBI taxonomy): Eukaryota > Metazoa > Arthropoda > Arachnida > Ixodida > Ixodidae > Rhipicephalus > Rhipicephalus microplus. The sequence continues at coordinate 30,942,540 of NC_134706.1, read as the reverse complement.
TGGGGTGTCATTTGGGTTACTGCTAGTTCTTATAGTATTAAGGTTGCGGTTGTCCCGGCTACTGTACAGACCTCTGTAAAGCTCCTCTGCTATTTTAACTATCCTATCCATATTGGTAGTTATTCTGCCTTCTTTATCCTTTAGTGCATACATCCGATTTTTGCCTATCCCAAGTTTCCTCTTCACTGCTTTGACGCTTCCTCCGTTTTTCAGAGCGTGTTCAATTCTCTCCATGTTATATCTTCTTACATTACATGCCTTACGCCGATTAATCAACTTCGAAAGCTCTGCCAGTTCTATTTTGTCTGTTGTACTTTAGACTTTCATGATTTGACGCTTCTTAATATGATTCTTTGTTTCCTGGGAAAGCTTGCCAGTGTCCTGTCTAACTACCCTGCCTCCATCTTCCACTGCACACTCCGTAATGACACTCGTCAGATTATCATTCATTGTATCTACGCTAAGGTTGGTTTCCTCACTAAGAGCCGAGTACCTGTTCTGAAGCGAGATTCTGAATTCCTGTACTTTCCCTCTCGGTGCTAGCTCATTGACTGGCTTCTTGTGTATCAGTTTCTGTCGTTCCTTTTTCAAGTCTAGGCAAATTCGAGACCACACCATTCTATGGTCACTGCATCGTACCTTGCCAAGCACTTCCACATCCTGCACGATTCCTGGGTGTGCACTGATTATAAAGTCTATTTCGTTCTTATTTTCGCCCTTAGGGCCCCTCTATGTCCACTTGCGGTTTCCTCATTTTCGGTAGAAGGCCAGTATTCAAAATCCGTAAATTATTGTGTTCTGCGAATTCTACTGACAGATCTCCTCTGGTGTTTCTAGTACCAATGCCATAATCTCCCACTGCCTAGTCTCCAGCTTGCTTCTTCCCTATGTCTGCATTGAATTCTCCCATCAGTATAGTATACTGTGTTTTTACCTTACTCATTGCAAATTCCATGTCTTTATAGAAGCTTTCAACTGAAGTGTCATCATGGCTGGATGTAGGCGCGTAAGCCTGTACCAACTTTATCTTGTATCTCATTCAGTTTAATTACGATACCTACTACCCTTTCATTATTGCTATAGCATTCCTCTATGTTGCCAGCTATGTTTCTGTGAATTAGGAACCCCACTCCCAGTTCTCTTCTGTCAGCCAAGACCCGATAGCAAAGGACGTGCCCATTCTGTAGCACTGTATATGCCTCATCTGTCCTCCTAACCTCACTGAGCCCTATTATATCCCACTTAACACCCTCTAGCTCCTCGAATAGTACAGCTAGACTTCCCTCACTAGATAAGGTTCCAGCGTTAAACGTTGGCTACTATAGAGGGTTGCATTGCTATAAATTCAGGAGCCCTCGACCTTTCTGGGAAAATGGGGGGCCAGCAAAGGTGTGTGCAGGGTTCTCCGTTAAAGAAAAGAAGAGGGGAGCTAATTTTACTGCATCCTTTCCTTCCCTCATTGCTTCAAATCCAAAGCAAAACAAGTTACACAATGGGTGCAATGATGAAAATAAAGCTTTGAATTAAACATCAGGTGTCCTCGATTCCCATTATAATAAAATAAACACGGATACCCTTTATCCCGCGCAATAAAAAATGACGCGAAAGGTCAGACTGAGTGAAGTTGTAAAGTAAAATTACCCTCCCCCCCCCCCTCCTTCAGGTGACTAGGCACTGCTCTGCAACCCAACTGTACCAAAAGGAGGCAGCTTGTATTACCACAGCAGCTACTTTGTTAATTAACCCCTTTGCTAGCACTTTGTTGAGATAGCCCGGTCCAAATTAATTTATTAAATAGAATAGCTCTTTATATATATATATATATATATATATATATATATATATATATATATATATATATATATATATAATAAGGGAAAGAAGTGTATACCTAAGGGCTCGTTTTTCCGTGTTTTAACACAATATTAATGAGATCTAACAGACAGTAATGCCAAGGAATTCCTTGGGATTACTTGGCATTACTGTCTGTTAGATCTCATATATATATATATATTCAAGAGAAACAATAAACTTTTTAAAAAGTGATGGATAGCTTCAGAAACTGATCTTGTACAGTAAAGATCTTGTTAATTTGACCCCCGTTAATTTGGAATTTCAGTTAATTCGGCCACGGCGTCTGGTCCTGTCCAATATGTACATTGTTCTATGGCTGAAAACTCTCAATATTTCAGACAAATTCGGCCGCACATCAGTTAATTGAAACGCCCGACCGTGGCCGAGTCACGACGGGGAAGCAGCAGCGGATTCTGTCGGCCAAATCGACGGAGCACCTAAGCAACTTTGGGATCGAACTGCGGCCACTGAGATTGAAAACTTTGTCCATGAATAGTACATCTCAGAGGCACCAAAAAAAAACACACACACACACACATGGTGGTTTAAACAACCAAAATGGAAGATGTGCATCACTACTGTCATCAGCAATAGGCAACCCATGGACTTGCCTTTTCTTTTTTTTTTGCGCGTCGAACACGTTTGCGAGACTGAGTTGAATTGCTCGCCCCGCCACGATGGTCTAGAGGCTAAGGTACTCGGCTGCTGAGCCGCAGGTCGCGGGATCGAATCCCGGCTGCGGTGGCTGCATTTTCGATGGAAGCAAAAATGCTGTAGGCCTGTGTGTTCAGATTTGGGTGCACGTTAAAGAACCCCAGGTGGTCAAAATTTCCGGAGCCCTCCACTACGGCGTCTCTCATAATCATACGGTGGTTTTGTAACAATAAACTCCACATATCAATCATCAATGAGTTGAATCGCTCATCTCTAGTGTGCTTTAAATTATTTATCTGTATGTGATCAGTGCCATCTGCAGTCTTACTTACTGCAGTTTTACTGTTTTTAGAAAAGTTTGCCGGTTTTTATTTCATTTTTATCACCGTGCATTTTTGTGTGTGTGTGTTTCTGTTGTCTCCTTCGTGTGAGCGCGTGACCACCGCTCGAGCGATGCCGGGATGGCTTTCCCTCCATCTCTTGCGGCCCCAACCGTACCAACTCCTGCAGCGAAGAGGGCGAAGTACGAAGCGAGAGATTAGGCTGCAAAGGTGAAAATATTGAAGGCGTTGCAAGTGGGAGCATTTCCAAAAAAAGTGATAGAAAAGTTCAATGTGAAGAAAAGCACGCTGAGCACGTACGTGAAGAACGAAGAACAGATTATGCAAGCGTATCACGGGGACATGTTTGGCGACCAAAAGAAGAGGCTTTAAACGGCAGCACACCCCAAGCTACAAGAAGCGCTGTTCTGCTGGATTGCTATTTCACGCAATGCGCGATTGCCCTTGAGCCACCCCCTTTTGCGCACAAGCAGAGAAGTTTGCAGAGACCATGAACATTGACTCCTTCAATGCCTCAGAAGGCTGGTCTGACTGGTTCAAGAAGCGACATGGGCTGGTGCTCCGCAACATGTGTGGTGAAAGAGGTGCGGTTGACGAAAGTGTTCAGCAGGACTGGTGGTCTTGACTATCTGCGTGCCTTTCTTCATACGAGCCGTGCAACATTTTTAACACTGATGAGACAGTGCTGTTCTATAAGGTTCTGCCTGACAAGACAATCATGTTCAAGGGGGACCCATGCATCGGTGGAAAACAAAGTAAGGAGCGCGTCACAGTTCTTCTGGCTGCTAACATGACCGGCACAAAGCGGCTGCCGCTGCTGGTGATCGGGAAGGCTGCGAAGCCAAGATGTTTCAAGAATATTAAGCAGCTTCCTCTCGACTACCGGTTCAACAGAAAGGCTTGGATGACTGCCGAACTTGCGAAAAGTGAATAGTGATTCTCTTTCCGCGAGTCATCCAAGCCTGGCTGCAAGCTCGACCGCCGCTTTGCGGCCATGGCTTGAAAGGTGTTGTTCGTGCTAGACAACTGTAGTACGCCCACGAAGGTGTCCGGGCTCGAGAACAGTGAAGTGCTATTCCTGCCTCTGAACACAACGGCTTCCCTGCAGCCTATGGACCAGGGAATTGTAGAGTTCGTGAAAAGCTGCTATCAACGGCAGGTACTCAAGCAGATGTTGCTTTGCATGGATGTCAGGCACGCAGTACGAAATAACCCTGCTAAGCGCAGTCCACATGCTGACATACGTGTAGAACAACACACCGCCTGCAGTAGTCGCAAACTGCTTTAGGCATAGAGGCTTTGTTCATGACGCTGCTGATCCGGGTGTGGTGGCCGATGAGGAAACCAGCGAAAAGCAGACGGCTGCTATGTGAGCATCATGCCAGCTGGATTGCCCCTTGGCGATTGCTTTGCAATTGACAGCGATGTTGCCGTGGCCGGCACAGTCACCGACAGCGATATCGTCGCCGAAGTCTTGGACGGCACAGGGGAATCGGCTTACGAGGGCGTAAGTGATGCTGCCGAGCATCCGCGCCGCACAATGACCGAGGCTGCGCATGCGTTGGTCGTTTTGGAGGACATATGTATGCTTTCCTCGGATAGTGCGCACAAACTAAGCCACCTGCAGGAACTTTGCGAAATTGTGACTTCGTCACACATTGCGTCTGTAAAGCAAACCGCGATCACAGATTTTTTGAAGAAATAAAAGTCTTTTTGTCTTTCAAGCATTTTTCAAACATTTTTCAAGTGTTTTGTTCATATTCGCGCTGATTCGTACCCTCGGTTATTTCGGACATTCTCTCCGGTCCCGTGATGTCCGAATTAATGGGGTTGTACTGTACAATGAGCACAGATGGCACGACAAGGTAATAGCATTACTCACTTACCTTCATTTTAACAAGGCCCCGGTCAGCGATGTCATATCCACCAATTTTCACAAGCAGGTCTCTGCACTGGCTGCTGATGTGGATTTTTAGAGCTGTGGAAAAAAAAGTAAAGAACCCGTTTCTCACAATACAGAAATTGCTTCACTGGTGGCCTGCGGTGTCAAATAAAAAAAGTTTTGCGACATTGCTAAAAAGTACTCGCATTATTTTCTTGCCTATTGAAATTACAGTCGACGACCGATTTTTCGGACCCTCAAGGGATCGCGAAAATGTACGAAAAATAGGGCAGTCCGAAAAAGCAAATGTGCCCCAAAAATGCTCATTTTATTGGTTACTATTGAGATGGAGGGCGGAAAAAGTGATCGATCCTCTTCTGGACCATGCTTCCCTTCCATGCGAGCACGTCCGCCCGCATTTCGGCTAGAGTTTCCGTGTCGCTGTACGCTGACGAAAGGGTTGCGATCGCTTGCATCAGCTCGGCTTGCGTCGGCTGTGCTGTTGCAGGTAAATCGTCGTCGTCATCGTCACTCTCGGACTCCGCAAGCACTTGCCGTATGATTTTATCACCCGTGAGGCCAGCGCACAGTTCCAAACCATTGTCCACACACACAAACACGAAAAACGAGACGTCTGATGGAATATCGACGCTTGCAGTGTGAAGGTCCTCGATAAGCTGCTAAGCTTCCCAACACGTGGGCGACGATGCTGTCCTCATCCAAGGCGGCCGACTCGCCGTTCAACACAAATCCCGCTTGGCGGAAACAGTTGCGCAGCGTTGTCGATGCCATCGACTTCCACGCATCGGCGAGCATGCTAAGTGCCCCAAGCAAATCGACCGAGTACGCTTTTCCACTGTCGAGGCACACCACCACACGCGAAAGCAAGCGTGATCGATAGTTCACTTTGAGAGTGCGTATGACACCCTGGTCCATCGGTTGTAGGACACTTGTCGTGTTCGGTGGCAAGAACTCGACGCGCACAGCCTTCAAATTGGTAATGTGCCTGTGTGCAGCGCAGTTGTCGACAAACAACAAAATTTTGTGGCCTTCTAAATCAAATTTGCGGTCCTGTCTTCTCACATAGCTTTCAAAAAGCTGCTGAGTTACCCAGGCCTTTTTGTTAACCTCGTACAAAACAGGCAGGGACTTTACTCCTTTGAAGCACCTCGAAGCTTTCGACTTGCCGATGACGAGCATCGGCAGTTTTTCTGTGCCCAACATGTTGCTACCGATCAGTACAGTAACTCGCTCCTTACTGCGTTTTCCACTATGGCAAGGGTCGCCAGCAAAGGCAAGTGTCTTTTCTGGCATCAGCTTGAAAAAAAGCCTGGTCTCGTCACAGTTGAAAGTATCATCTGGCGAGTACTCTTGTAAAAGGGACTGCAGCTTTTCAGAGCGGTAATTCGCAACGACGCTGAGGTCAACAGCTGCATTTTCGCCGCACAGTTTTTTAAATCTGAGATCAAAGCACTTCTTGAAGTCTCTTAGCCAGCCGTCACTGAACTTAAATCCTTCGATGTTCATTTGAAGCGCCATCGTCTCAGCTTTCTGTTTGAGGGGGCTCCCGGAGACGGGAACCTTGCTGGCCACTGTCGACTTCAGTCAAACGAGAAGGGCCTCCTCGAGCCTAGGTAGATGCCTTGGCTGACATTCTTCTGACAACATCCAGTAGACTTTTCTGCCGCCTCCAAAATCTTCTGCTTATTTTTGATGTAGTCCGAAATAGTCTGTTTAGAAATATGGAACTCTTTCGCAACGTCTGCCCGCGATCGGCCACTGTCAACGAGCTTGATGATGGCACATTTTTTCGCCATCAACATGGTGACATACTTTCCACGCTTCATCGGAGCTCTCGAGGCTGACGACATTGGCGATCCCTTATCCATTCTGAATCAGCGCTTGTAGCTAGGCAACACACATGGCACACGCACAGGCGAACAGTCAGTCGATTCGGTCCTGTCCATCCAACGGTTACAGCAGAGAAGAAAGAAATATTGTTCGGCAGCGACGCTGATGCAGAAATAGCCTCGATCCAGCAGTTCGAGGTAGCCACCCTAGCGGAGGCTGGCAGACGCCGCGCACACGGCCAGCACCGGTTCGAGGCTACTGGATGAAAAAGTAAACAAGCAAGATCGCGGCGGCGCGAAAAATGATGCCGGTCGGCTCGACTGATGCTTGGAAAGTCCGAAATATCGAACAGCCCGTCCTTACGTGTCCGAAATTTCAAGCTGCAAAATACATTGAATTTATAGGGTATGTCCTGGTGCCAAGTAAATGTCCGAATTATCGAGCATGTCCGAAAAATTAGGCGTCCTAAATATTGGTCGTCGACTGTAATAGAACTTTGGGCACGATACAAAAACAGGACTTTTTACAAGCATTTTTTTTTTTTTCGTGAGACACCTCATGTGGTTAATATGAGTTAAAACATCAGTGTGCAATGAAAGCTCCAGTATGTCTCACGATTGGTTTCCAGATTTGAGTCATTGGAGAAATCGGTATCTATATCTTTTTCGAAAGCTGATGTCAAATACTCTTCAGAAATGAGCATACTTTCGAATTGCAACATTAGATGACATTTTATTGAAACCACCTCAAGGTTCAACTGTTCCTCAATTCTACAATTCCTACAATGGGTGCTCACTGGTACCACCGTCACATTCTCATCGTCTTCAGTTCTGACACCAAGTCATTGGAGGAAGATGCTGTTATCAATTTACCGTAAGCCAACATAATGGGGCACTACACAATGTTCCGGTTTAATTTCTGTACGCGTCACCTTGTCCAGTCCTCCCCGCAACGCTTTGTTCCTCAAAACAAACATGATACAAAATGAAATTAGACAACCTAACGAAACCAACAGACACTGGCTAACACTCACAGGTTTACATAGAGAGAAATACCTAATAAAGTGGATTGGAGGGCTATTGCCACAGCAGCTAAATCTACCTTTTTGTATGTTGCCATGAGGCATGTACACTTCCCTAATAGAAAAGTCGTGAAATGCCCTTTAATCTTCAAGGATTCCGCTCTAGCAAACACCGGCTCGCCCGGCCCCTGCCGAAATGGTAGAGGGCAGTGCTGAAAAAGGAAAGAGGTGGATTGACATAGCATAGGAGGTTTGGCCCCTACCCATTGCGAGCTGTAACCTTTTCATCAACCTCAATTTCTTTACAATAGATCATAATTACGACCGAAAAGTGAGACAAACAATACCAATCATGCACCCTACGCTTTCCTTGGTTTCATATGTTCATTTCTTCAGGCTATGTCTCAATAAAAAAAAAATGAGCTTTTGAATTCTTTCATTCATTCGAAATTAAGTCAGTGGTTTGCGTACCTTCGCCATTAGATTCCATGCGCGACGCGGTGTTGACCGTGTCGCCAAAGAGGCAGTACCGTGGCATGGTGAGTCCCACCACACCAGCGACCACAGGTCCCGAGTGGATGCCTATGCGGAGCTTCAGCGTCGCTCCAGGCCTGTGCCGAATCGTGAAGTGGCGCACGGCGTCCAGGATCTCGAGCGCCATGGAGGCCACCTCGCGGGCGTGCGCATCACCGTTGCGCTCGGGCAGCCCGCTGACCACCATGTACGCATCGCCGATGGTCTCCACCTTGTACACGTCATAGTGCCGGATGATCGAGTCGAAGCACGTGTACAGCTCGTTCAGGAAGTTTACCACCTGCGGAAGGTTAAATGGGCAAGCGATTTCAGTGTAGTTTTGATTGTATACAAAACACTTGAGAGGGACCCGTAGACAACAGATGCAGACTGCAGGCTGTGATGCAGCACAATAATGGCCGCCCTTTTTAGCACGCGACTGTTGTGAATACCATACCGTAGTCTAAACTGAGGTTCTCAAGCTCAAGCTCATCTCCGCTGGTGGGCTGCCATCACAAAATTTACTCTCCCCAAGGTACGGCACAGTCAATATTGAAAGTGGGGTTGAAAGATTGAACAAAATGTCAGCTAGCGATGCCCTATTTATAAGAAGGTCTTTTTTTAAACCCCATATTTAGGAATTGCTGAAGTAGATTTGATGCCAGTGTTTGAGAAGGATGTTGATAGTAATCACTAGAATGACCAAAATATGGACACTAATTTTGAATTAAAGTTTTTGTTTCATAGTAAATGTTATCACACATGGTGACCGCACAGGGCGCCTCGCGAAAAAGATGCCTTATACGACTCGTATTGGCGTAGCTCATGAACGCACCCATTAGGAAAACTAGACACATTTAGATCCCAGGTGAAACTTTGCTGCTGGTTCCGTACTGGGAGTTGCTGGTTTATGATGGAATCAGCAGTTAGACTGCTGGTTGTACTGGTTCCAGCAGGGTGCCTACTGTTTCTTTATTGGGACCAGCACGCTGCCTACTAGCTTGCTGATGGTCCCAGCAAGCTACCTGCTGGTTTTACTGGTTCCAGCAGTGTGCCCATTGGTTTTCTGATGGTTCCAGCAGGGTGCCTACTGGCTCTTTACTGGGACCAGTACACTGCCTACTGACCTGCTGGTGGCCCCAGCAAGCTGCCTGCTGGCTGTACTGGTACCAGCTACTCCTCAGTAGCATTAGTCTCGTATCTATTATTGGCATTTTGTTTTCAAACTAATACTAAACAGTTAGCTACTTAATAATAAAAACACTGCACAATAATAAGTTTTATTATTTATTTACAGTTAAAAGCATAAGAAATAGCAGTCTTATATAACGTATAAATTATTATGACGTCTTAGCGTCGTAGTTTAGTACAACCCATGTTGTACTCTTGTCGTCACTTGTCTGTCTTTGCATTTGTATGTTCGGTGTGTTAGTTGCAAGTTTCCTCTGGAATCTGTGTGACAAGAGCGTGTAATAGTTTTTTTTTTTGGGTCAGTTATATCTGTGGAAAGTGTAACAAGTGAATATCAGCCTATACATAGTGTTCATGTGATGTCACTTCCGTCGTTGTCGCCCTCTCCCGCCATGCCCGGGTACCTCCCTGGGCACCTACGGTAGTTTGCGTGCTGCAGTGCGGTTTGTTGGGGGCTCATCTGTTGCTATGTACGATGTTGAAAGGGCAGCATTGTGGTTTTTTGTAAGTCGTACTTTAACGAGCTCATCAGATCACGAAGGCCTCGTTGGTTCACTCGATACAAGACCAGAAAATCAAGATGTGCGACATGTATACCAGCCACCGCGTACACCGGCTGCCCGCCACGGCCTACGAGGGCCCATTATCTCGCTTTCACCATAAATTGCGTGGCCCAAGAACAAGTGAAAGCTAAAAGTCTCTCGAGCCGCAATTTTAAGAGTGGATGAGCGAAGCCCAGCAGCTCCCATCGAAAACGAGTCGTGCAGAGCTAGTCAAGTTTACAAGAGATATAATAAAATTATATATCTGTGGCCCACGCCATCAAAGTAGCAGCACCTCCCCCATGTGTTTTAAACAGTGCTGATGTTGAGCCTCTGATTGAAATTTGTGGAAACAGCCGAGGAAAATATTATGCGAGGCAGATAGAGACTTCGCGTGGTGCGTGCCGCGGTAATGCCGGTCATCACTTTTTTTTTCACATATGTTTTGACACCTTTTTCACCTGTATTTTACTTTTTTTTTGTACGCTAATGTACAGTGGAGTCCCTGAAAATGATGGAGACCGTGTTAGGGAAATAATTGACCAATTTTTCAAAATCCTAAACTAATATTGTTTTGCATCCATTTTGACACTGTTTCAATGCAATACCCGAATTTCCGCGATCGCCATCACAATTTTAACCACCTCCCTGACACGCTGATTGTGCACGCAGTGGTCGCGGACAAGTTTGTATGTACAGTATCTTGGTAAGCTATCTCTGTTTGCAGCTAAGTGCTTTTGAAGTTACACCTCAAGACGCAAACATCACCAAGTTCCTTCAAGTAGTTTTTTTTGTTGTTGTTAATCCGTGCCAGCCAAACCCGGCGGTAATTTTCAGAAAATCGCAATGTGCGTTCTCAATTTTAGGTAATAACTTTCGAAGAAACACCCCGAAGCTCCGCTCCCTCTTCGCAGACTACTAAATCAACTTGCCTCAGTAGCATCCCTCAAACTTGCATTGCGAGGCAAAGCTAAACGGGCGCAAGCACGAGGAGACAACACGGCAGTGGTAGGCGACGGAGTCGGTAGGTACCCGGGCATGTCGGTGGCACGTTTCGGAAGTGACAAGGGGCACTGCGTGACGCACGTGCGCACTATGTATTTGAGCTGTTTTTGGTGCTATGCTATGCGGTGTCTTGATTTCGTGAGTGCAGATCGAGGCCCACCTTGTATCTCAGCGATCGATCTTTCATGCAGGTAAGTTGCATATTTATTTCAAATATAAGTAAACCGTGCATATACCGAATGCTTCTGTGCTTTATTAAGCTCACTGTCGTTGTAAATTGGTGTTTGTGATGTTAACGAATTCGCATATGCAAGCCGGTTGCTGCAAGTAAGCCATGATCCTTTGTCTCCGTGTAACAAAGTATTAACACACTGCTAAATTCTAGTTTGCTGAGTGAACTAATGGGGCTGTATAGATGTAAAAGTTATTCGCTTAATATGTACGTCATCGTGCGCACTGCTTCCCGCGAATGGATGTTAAGTAGCATTTTTAAAGATTGATATCTGCTGTTACGATCTGCATTGACAGCAAAATATTTTATTTTGTTATAGATTGCCTGCATTACTTGGCTGCCCTTGACAATACAGACATCTGTGGTGTGGATCAAGGTCCCCTGTGGATTTTCCTTCGGAACAATTTAAGCGGGAGCCGAAGCTAGCAGATTACTTTTTTCAAGTGTAAATACTAGATTTTTAATAAAACGTAATAGATCAACGCTTGTGTATTATGGGTGTATTTAACGGACTTTTGAAAAGCAGCCCCTTTAGAACTACATGCTATTGAGGGGAACAAACTTAATCTGCTCATTGGTACCACTGTAACTACTAACTCATATTACTGAGTATTACGAAAATGGAATGCGACGATTGTTCAGCTGTGAAGGGACTAACTTCCAGTTAGAAACAGGCCGTATTTCAGCTGGTTCGAGCTGCTTGCTCGAACCACTAGCGTGCAGCCATATGACGCCCTCTGCGCTGCGGTGCTCGCCTGCTACAGCCTAAAAGCTTGCAGCTGACAATATGCAGCTGCAAGCTGCATATTGTCACGTTCTGATGCATTTTCAGAAGCTGAAAATGCGTCAACGAAGTCTAGAACACGTGTTGGCACCACCAGAAACTGCCGCTATACCGCAGCTGTTTAGCAAGCATGGGCGCCGCCATTGCTCGATAGCGATGGCAATGAGACTTCCCTGCTTTTGCCACTGGCTTGCTTTTGAGCCGCAGATGATCTGAAGCTGAAGCTCAGTCGCTCAAATCGTAGTTTCCTTCACGCAGCTGCTGGGTGCAATTTCGGAACGTCTTTTTCGATTCCAATGCTTATGTTATTCGCGCTTGTTCAGTGTGGTAACTAATCAGAGCGGCTGTTCTTCCGCATTATCAACAAAATCAGCGAGCCGCGAGTGATCGATGATAAGAATAGCATAGAATTCGGCAAGTTACTCTTCCACGATACCCTGCCTCCATCTCGGCGTTGTCGGATGCGCTTTGATGGCGGACAGTTGCTGGTGTTAAAGTGTCAATGCAGTCATTTGGTACAATCACGAAAGTGCTTGTAGGCATTGTTTCAGCATGCTTTTCACCATGGTCTCGCTATGCATGACTGGGAATCGCGTCGTGAAACTGCTGGGAAAAAGGGGAAGCAGCAGACACTTCTTTTTTATTTTTAGAATAAACATTCATTCGTTGTGCTAGCACAACGAAGGATCACCTATATTTTTTTCGATTTCATCGCAACGAAATTTTTGCTTTTCGAAATATTTTCCGCGCCACGTGAGCTTCGTTGTAGCGGGGTTCGACTGTATCCATGTTTGTTATGTTGAGGTTTGAGTGTAGTATATCAATACCTCATCGGCCTGGTAAACAGGTTGCCTAGCAGGTGCGATGAAACCGTACAAAGTATTTTCTGTGCCTTTGCTGTCCAACCTGTGGCTTTCAATGATGGGACTTGCCTGCTTAGACGACGCATCAGACAAAAGCGAAGATTATGGGTCTTCAGCTAAAGGGTTTCAGTGCCCGCAATGTCACTAAAGTGCTAATGCACTAACCGAAGACTGCCAGACTAGACGAACACATAGGACTTTGCAAGGGGGTAAACTGTGGCTGCACGCCTAATTCCTCTCATAATTTTTTTTCCTCTCATCTTCTTGTCTATGCTAAAGGGGCCCTGCAACACTTTTCCAGGTAAACATCAAATGGCTTCATTAAAAGAACCTACTGTCTCATAAACCAACTGCCACAAAAATTTTTAAAATGCATAGAGTATGAACGAAATTAGAGAGATTTGTCACAAACTTTGAGCACTTTCTCTTCGCTTTAGTACTGGCAAGCGCACTGTAAGATAAACAGGAGGGGAGGATAAAAGGGGCATGAAGTCTATTTGTCAGCACACCCCATGACCTCACATACTTTTTTTTTCTTCGAACACACCGCACACTTTCAGCATGATTGCAAGCGCGCAGGCACATTTCCGCATCTTGCGTTAGCTATACAGCTCATGCTTAAGTTGGCTAATTGCTTTGGACTTTGGGCCAATGATAGTCTTCTGGGCTTATGACGTTATTTGTCGAAAGAAGTGGGAATGATTTCTAGCTGAGTTTAAGAGTAATTTGCACTGCGATACAACGCTTGGCTCCCGTGTTCTCAGGAGCGTTGAATACTGATTGGCAGCGTTTTCTGACCATGCTCAAAAATTGTTGCAAGACCTCTTTAAGGTAACGAAGGAGTCTTGCATCTGTGGCTAGGCTGGTGCACGACTACGGCTAATTAAGCGACCACTTGCTCTTTGTCTCCACCTACCAAAATAAACCTAGTCAAAGACGAGGTGCGAACCGTCAGTGGTGGGCCTACCTCCAGTGGTGTGCTGGTGGCCGACATCTCGGTGAAACCGACGATGTCGCTGAAGTAGATGGTGACGGCGTCGAAGGACTCGGGCACCACCATCTGACCTCGCATCAGTTGAAGCGCTACGGTCCTGCGAGAACGAACATTCATTCACGCCACATCGCAAAGACTGCACTGAAGAAAAAAAATTGCCGACTGTTACCGTATTTACTCGATTCTACCGCGCCCTCGATTGTAACGCGCACCCGATTTCCACCACGAAAAAAAAAAAAAACGTAAGACATCGATTGCAACGCGCACCCATTTTTCTCGCTGGCCCGCACGATCACACCACTCGAAAAAACGACTCCTTTCGGGAGCGTCTTGCGTTTATATATGAGGTACGGGCGAAGCTTGTGCCCATCTGACGTGTAACAGAGCATTGCCGTCACTGTTGTTTTACCGTGGACCGATGTCAGCACGCGAACTTGCTTCGCCTCCTTCTTCTCGACGGTTGTGGTGCCAGGCATGTCGAAGTAAAGAGGCGTCTGATTGGCATTCCCGATTTGCCCAAGCAGGTAGCCGTTGTTGCGCCGCAAGTTTAGGACGAACCTCTGAAAACTGTGAAGCTTTTCATCGTACTCCTCCGCAAAAGTTCTCGCATATGCATGTTCCCCTTCGGAAGGGAAAGCCTTTCCTCTTCATAAAGTTAGTTAGCCAGCACCTGCTCGCTTTAAACTGGCTCCACATTAGACTTTTTTCTAAGACTAATTGCATAGCCCGCACTTGGAGCAGTTCTGTCGTCATGGGCCGCTGTGCCGCTCGCTCCTCAAGCACATACTCGCGGAGCAGCTCTTCAATTTGCGGAAACCGACCCTGCTGTGGTTCACTGAAGCCTTTGCGTGAAGCTTTGCTGTCGACAATCTTCTGCTTTTGTTTCCGCCGGTCCCGCACGCACGTTTCGAGAAGGACCGCGATGCGGCCCGATTTCCGTCCGTTTCTGCACACGCGATGACTTTTCTTTTAAAAGCGGCATCGTGGTGCACTCGAGTTTTTGGAGTCGGCCCTTCCACGTCGTCGATGCTAATGCACTACTAGATGACGAACTCCTCAGCACACGTACGAAGTGTCGCACATGGTAAACACATAGGCAGAAATAGCCGACGCACCATGCCACGGAGGAAGCCTCCGTGCACCATGCCGACGCACGTAGGGGGCGGCCATCTTGGATTTGCGATGGCAATAGATTGACCGTAATTTTTTTGTTCGTACTCGATTCTAACGCGCATGCGATTTATGAACTCGCTTAACCGGAAAAAAGGTGCGCGTTAGATTCGAGTAATTACGGTATTAATCGTAGCACACTGCATAATGCTCGCTCCAATTTTTTTACCAGTGCATATACAGTCAACACAGATACTATGTCAAATCTGAAGGGGATGGCGAGAGTGTTCTATGTATAGAGAATGCGATATTCAAAATATTTTATATGCCAAAAATATATTCAAGAGCGTACTACAACGGTTCAATAGACACAATTATTTGTTTCATGTGGATTCAATACATGCGGACTCAACTGCATAACTAATGACATTGGGGCAGATGCCCTAAGCGCACAAAACTTGGCAAGTGAGCTGTTGTGGTCGAAGGAAGAAAGCGCTGAACAACCTTGGTGATTTCTACAAGTTTCTTCTGTTTAGCAACTGCATGTTACACCTCATTTCTTCATTTTTTTTTTCTGTAAACCCCTATCTCATTAGAGTGTAGCGAGGCCTGGCCTTAACAGAAATGAAACAAAAAAATAACGTAACTTAATGATGTACAAAATGGCTTATACAGCTTTTTGCAAGAAAGACTAAAAAAACAAAAAAAACATCAGGCTTGTGCGAAACACGCAGCACAGTAATAGCGCGAAACCTGGAGCACCGGCCTTTCTAGAGCCTGTTCTAGACTCTCCTGGGGAGACTACTACAAGTACTGTTGCAACATACCAACTACACCATAATCATCATAATTTCGCTAAGTAGGAAAGTACGCTCTCTGCCATCATTCATCATATTGCAGAGAAGCAGGGGTACCATGGCTATGCGACACCAAGGAATCACGCGCATGCCATCGCTGTCAAAGTGAGAAACGAGCACGTACTTGGGCAGCATGCGGTGTAGGAGGGCCTCGGTCTTCTTTTTCTCCTCTTCAAGCAGGCATGTTCGCTCAGTCACCAGTTCCTCCAAGTTGTTGGCATACTTTTCCATCAGGCCCATCAGGTTGTCCATGATGTTGGGCTTCCTGCACGGTGTGCTCACAGTAAGAAGTTGTGAAGACACGTGTGCAAGGTTGCTCCCATGCCTACAGAGGTCATCTTTTGCTTTCAGTGTAGTCACGCAAGCTGACGTCCCCGAGAGCAGTGACACAAGCAGTATGCGAGTAAAACTGAATTGTCATCGTCGATCTCAGCTTATATTATGTGGACTGCCAGACAAAAACCTCTTCCAATGACCTCCTCCTATCTTACACAAGCTGATTCACTTTTATCCCTGCGACCTTTTTCATTTCGCCACTCCATCTAACCTGCTGCCGTCCTTCGCTTCTCCATTCCTTTGATCAACTCCATTGCTCTGGCCATCCGTTTTCTGTACTATGCATTACATGCTTGGTCAGGCTTAATTGTTTTGCTTATCTACTATCAACGAGAATATCAGCCACACTCTTTTATTCTCCAACCAATTCTAAGGATAATGAGGCACTGCAGAGCTGCACAGGAGACAGGAAATATCTAAAGAAATGCAGAACAAACGTGTACATTGCACTACTTTGTTCCCGTTTTGTTTTGCATTTCTTCTGGTTTTTCGTCTGTCCTGTGTCTTTGCAGCACACGTCTTCGTGTGTCGCTCCTTGGCTACGCCACTGCTCGGTAGAAAGTTCAAGGTAACAAGCAGAACTGGCTCATTAGTCTGTTTTCTGCCAGTTTTTTTCTTCCTAGCTTTACAACATCAGCGATGGTTTGAACTGGTTTCACTGCCCGTGGAAGTGGACGACAGGGACGGGCAAGAGAGAGAGAAGGCAGACACTCAACGACACAGACACTCACATCCCCTGACGCATCTTTTTGAGCCGCTCCTGAACCTGGCCGAGCTCGGGCCTGGCGTCAGGCTTCTCGGCCCAACAGTCGCCAATGACGCTCAGCACGTAGTCCTGGCACTGCAGATCGGACACCGGTGGCCGGAACGGTGGGTCGCCGCCAGCCTTCACATTCTCAATGATCGCTGCAGCGTGGCACGAAGGTGAGCATTGTAAACGCGCTCATTAAATGATTGCCTAATGCTAGGCATGTGCAGAGATTCGAGCCCTTTGAATATTCGAACAGATGTTACAGTGCTCGAATATTCAAACAAATATCATGGTATTCAAATATGCTCCGACCCAAATTAAAATCATATGAAATTTCGAAGCATTTGAAAAGAACAAATAGGCATATTTTGTGCTGCATATAACCTACCTGCAAATGTGGTTTTGCTAGCATATGAATGCTATGCTGTAAAAAAAACCCCTATCTAAAATAAATTCCCACTGTCGCAAAGCCGCACTTCAAGAATAAATAAAAATATTACCATCCCAATGATTATTTTTGCCTTATAATATGTGATGTGTTTATTCAATTCAAAATTATTTGACCAAAACACTATTTCCTTTCGATTCCTTGGCACATCCTTGGTACTTACCTTTAGGTTCGAGTCTTGTGCTTCCCCAGGGTCCTTGGCGGCCGATGATTTCATGCAGGATGATGGCAAATGCATAGATGTCGTCCTTCTGACTTCCACGCGGGTAGTTCGACGGGTTGCGTAGCACCTCGGGTGATCGCCAGAGCTGGCCTGCGAGAACGCCCAGAGTAACAAATGTTTCAGCTGGGTACACTGAGCACCACTGCGTCGTGGTGTTTTCACAGCCTCACTGATGATAAACGTTAGGTTACCATGTTTATCATCTTAAAGAAGTACCGACACAATTAAGACTTTGTAAAAGGGATGTATTTTTGTTTCCTTGGTATTCGGTGTTAACGCTCTCCACACACCTGACTCGGACAACAATTCCAAAATATTTTACTTTAATTTTAAATGCTTCTTCTCCGAGCATCGGCAAGCCAGCCCCATCACAATGAACATTCCCAACCAGTCGACACAGTTCCACCGAGTTTTCAAACTCTGTATCCTGCATCCAGCTTAAATCATAGCAATCTCTGTCAGGGTCACTGGAATATAACGTACTGTTTACGTGCACCATGAGCAGATTACAGGTCTACCGTTAGTATGTTGCAAACTGCTGTCTCCCGGTGATGTCACACTGCGATGAAACGTGACCGAGAAGCCGCCGTCTTGATATAAAAAGCGAAAGTGTTTCTGCAAGGCAGCAGTACTAAAAATACCTTATTCGATGCATTCCCAGGCACCACAATACTCGCTTTAAAATTTGTGTCAGTACTCTTTTAACAATAAGGTGCGGAGTGTGATGAAACAGGGCACCACAGCTCGAACTGAATGCACCCAATGCATCTTGTTATGAAATACCATAAGGTTGTTCACATCTGCTGCTGGCATCCTCAGTCTATAAAAGTCAGCGACGCCTATATAGGGGACCTTGCCGTAGTTTCCCATTACATCAGGTCTCCACATTTCTTTGAACTTTGGCCATGTCCAAAGATCAACTTGGCTGTGTCCGTGTCCAAGGTTCTTTGGCCGGGTCTTTCGATCGCATGCCCAGATCGTCCCTGGACTACTTATTTACGTCTCATAAAGAGCCCTGAATTCTTCTCCACCACTAAGGATCTGCATAAGAGCCGCACATACTCCGAGAGCTTCCTTCTCTCGTTATCACGAAAGGAACCCTTCAATTACGTAAGAAACGGCTTCTGTGTGATAGACTTCTTGCTGCTTTCCATACAGTTTTTGTCAAAATGCAGTTAAATGTTTTGCGAAAATTTCACAAGGATGGTGGCCTCCTACTGTACACGTTAGTCTACCTCCACTCTACTCATCAATGAGTAAAGTCTTTCAAGTTCCACTGCATGGCCCACTTAAGGCATCTTCAACACTGCAGTGCAGTGTGGCGCACAGCTACTAGTAGCTGATTGGACAAAACAATGCACCAGTGCGACTTGACGAAGATGTCATTAGTCGTTTCAATAAAACATGTAATGAGGTGCGACCGGTTGTAATTAAGGAGAACGGCGGCTTACTGCGGTACAGCTGGTAGTCTTCCTTGTCGTCCCTGTTGGCACGCGCAGCTGCATTCGTAGCCCGAAGCTCCAGCAGGCCGAAGTTTGCGAGCCGCAGCACCCACAGGTTCGTGACGAGCACGTTGGTCGACCTAAGGTTGCCGTGAACCCGAAGGTCGCTCTCGTGCAGGTAGCGGAGTCCCTAGAAAAAAAATTTATACAAGAAGAATCAGAAAAAGAATTTATACAAGAAGAGTCATTACGCCATAATGATTTGATTTACAAATGCTGCCGAACTCCTCCCGAGCGTCATTTACGGGGAGGGATGACCTTTTGTATGAATAAGGTAAGCACATTATTACACAACTTACATCGATAACTTGGACACAAACACTTATTAAAATGCATAAAGGCTATGTTACACCCAAACAAGGCACATCTGAATCTAGGCAACAAAATGTGAAGTTCAGCTTATTCATTACAGTGAACCGCATCACTGTAAATCACGTAAGTGCATAAATTTACGAATGTAAGTTGTATTTACTACATCACTCCGAAACCGACTTCACGCATGAATAACAGGAGGAAAGGAAAAGAAACCTGTATACAGTTAAACCTCGTTATAACGAGACGGGTTATAACGAAATAATAGATATAACGAGCAAATCCTAATTCCCCTTGAAAGTCCCCATACAAACCAATGTATTCAAAACCTCGTTTTAACGAGGCAAAATTTGCCTGTTATGGAATATAACGAACAAATTTTGTTAGGAAGTAAAATTTTGAGCCGATGTCACGACAGTGCACAACGCGAATTTCAGACGGCGCGCAACGCGAGAACTGTATTTAGCAGTTCAAAACTCCCGCCACGCGCCCTCCAGCAACGCGCGCGAAGCAGACAGCACGCGCTGTTTCCGGAGGAGAGGTCGCTGCACGTGCGCCGCTTGGCTACCACCGACAGCGGAGTGCTCCGCAGCTCCGCGAACGTCTCGCCCTTTTCTTTTCTTTTGTGTCTTCTTTATATTCTCCCTCTCACCTTTCTCATGGCGCTGAGGCGCGCTTCCTAATCTTACATACCCCCTTCCCCTTGAGTAACCGGTTCCTAGAGGGCAGCGCAAAAGAGCGCCCCTTCTGCCCCTTCCTCTTCACAGTCACTTTCTCTGCAAGTGTTGTCGCTCGCCGACGTGAGCCGCGTTGCTTTAGCGTGCGTGTTTCTTCTCTTTTTCGACCGCTTCCGCCTTATCTTTTATCGTGCTGCGCTCGTGATTCCAGCAACATGAATGCGCCAGGCGGGAAGCGAAAGCGCATAACGCTAGATCAGAAGGCGGCTATGATAAGAGCCGTCGAATCGGGGACCAAGAAAGGCAACGTGGCAAGAGACTTTGGCGTACCGACGAGCACACTGTCAACCATCTTGAGCAAGCAGGAGTCCACCATCGACGCTGTTGCACGTGGCGTGAAAGGAAGCGCTAAGAGGATGAGGGCACCTGCCTTTGAAGCGGTCGAAAGGGCCGTTTTTAAATGGTTCTTGGACACGCGGGCCGTGAATCTGCCGGTGAGCGGCGCCTTGCTGCAAAGAAAAGCGAGACTTTGCCTGCATCATGGGCTATGACAACTTCATAGCAAGTTCGGGTTGGCTCCAACGCTTCAAGGAGCGCCACGACATTGTCGGGAGAGCGGTCTGCGGCGAATCGCAATCTGTCGACGAAGCAGATTGATTGATTGATTGATTGATTTGTGGGGTTTAACGTCCCAAAACCACCATATGATTATGAGAGACGCCGTAGTGGAGGGCTCCGGAAATTTCGACCACCTGGGGTTCTTTAACGTGCACCCAAATCTGAGCACACCGGCCTACAACATTTCCGCCTCCATCGGAAATGCAGCCGCCACAGCCGGGATTCGATCCCGCGCCCTGCGAGTCAGCAGCCGAGTACCTTAGCCACTAGACCACCGTGGCGGAGCGGACGAAGCAGAGGCTACCAAGTGGGCGAAAGAAAACATCGTGCGGCAGCTAGAAAAATACAGCGCGGAGGATATTTTTAACGCGGACAAAACCGCTCTCTTTTTCAAGATGTTGCCGCACAAGACGTTAGCCCTCAAAGGCGAGCCGTGCCATGGCGGCAAACAAAGTAAGCTGCGGATCACTGCGCTACTTTGTGCAAACATGACCGGCTCTGAGAAGCTGCCAATTTTCGTCATTGGCAAAAGTGCATCCCCTCGCTGCTTTAAGGGGAAGAGGCAGCTCCCAGTCAAGTACGTAGCCAATCGCAAAGCCTGGATGACCAGGGAGATTTTTTCAAAATGGCTTTGCAAATGGGACGAGAAGCTGGCAAAGGCGAACCGCAAGGTGTGCCCTGTTTTAGATAACTGCACCGCCCACCATACCGCTGCCGTGCTTCAAAACATCTAGCTGCTGTTCCTTCCTGCCAACTGCACAGCAAAAATACAGCCGCTTGACCAAGGCGTGATTATGTCGCTGAAGGCAGGTTACCGCAAGCGTGTGATAGACAAGCTCCTGCTCAACATGAGGATGAAGCGAGACACCGATGTTGACTTGTACGCTGCGCTCGAAATGCTTCAGGCGGCGTGGATGAGTGTGACGGCGACCACGATCGCAAACTGCTTTCGACACGCCTCATTTGCCGCCGCACCAGACGCCAGCGATGAGCCATCAGACGAGCCCACTGTGCCGGACGGTTTTGCCACATCAGACGAAGTCGCTGCATCATGGACGGCACTTCGTGACGCCGGTGTCGTGCCTGACAGCGAGTCGTTTTGCGACTATGTGAGTGCGGACTCGGAAGTGGTGGCAACGGAGCAGCTCCTGGATGACGATATTGTGCGCGCTGTCAGTGATCCTAACGAAACCAGTGACGATGACTCTGTCGACGAACAAGAGACAAACGTGCCGACGGCGTCGGAGGCATTAGACGCGGTGGACCTACGGCGCCGCTACTTCGGCGCTCACGAGGGCGGCGAAGATGGCTTGAACATTGCGGCCGCAGCTGAGCGAGCCATCGTTCGCATCAGGAAGATGCATCAACAACCAATTACGGACTTCTTTGCAGCTAAGTCTGCCTGAAATGCAAGCTGTGTATTTTGAAGTGCATTAAAACAGGTGCATGACTTTTTCCTTTTTATTTGGGAATGCGGTTATTTTGTTGCATACCACAGTGCGGCGGGATGCTATTTCGCCCGCTATTTTTTTGGGGTAAGTACAGTGCATAATATTTGCGTTAAATGCCCGCTATGGCTATAACGAAAGATTGGTTATAACGAGCAAATAGCGGCGGCCCTCCAATTTCGTTATAACGAGGTTTAACTGTATTTTCTTCCGAGCTTTTGCATGACTTTAGAGAAGAGATACAAGCAGGCTTAGCTTTGGTTAAGCTCGCACCTTAGACTGACGAGTACATGCCGGAGAGTTTCATTCCATTTAATTTAGTTTGCACGTGAAAGGATCTTTTGTGGACTGGCATTCACATTAAGTGTTGTGGTATTATGAACAACACTGTCTTGTCTAATGACTTTAGAATACAGAGTTGTGCAAGCTTGGGTTAGGTTATTAAGCAGACTTTAAAGACTGATACGTTAAGTGATTCAGAATTTTATCCTACAATTCGGCGTATTAACATTTATTATACTCGTGAAAAACTTTCTGTGGCAATGAAGGGAAGGTTATGGGGCCAAAGTGGGTGTGTGCCGCGGCTGTTGAATGTAATGCCGCAAATGCATCCATTTTCAGTGCAAAAATAACAAAAAAACGACGTCATTTTCTACTGGATGCGATTTATTAAGAGACGCTGCCTGCACCGAGGAGATATTCATATTAAATGCGAAGCATTTCTTAGCGAACTTCCGTGACTTTGAGCGTATCTATCTATCTGTCTCTCTTTGTCTCTCTCTCTCTGTCTGTCTGTCTGCCTCTGTCTGTCTGCCTCTCTCTCTGTCTGCCTCTCTCTCTGTCTGCCTCCCTCTCTGTCTGCCTCTCTCTCTGTCTGTCTGCCTCTCTCTCTGTCTGTCTGCCTCTCTCTCTGTCTGTCTGCCTCTCTCTCTGTCTGTCTCTGTCTGTCTGCCTCTCTCTCTGTCTGTCTGTCTCTGTCTGTCTGTCTGTCTGTCTGTCTGTCTGTCTGTCTGTCTGTCTGTCTGTCTGCCTGCCTGCCTGTCTGTCTGTCTCTGTCTGTCTGTCTGTCTGTCTGCTTACATTTGGGTGCTCTCATGGTCACCCCCTTAACTTGGGGTGAACAAAAATTAACATGAGAGGTTTGGATGGTTAGGATACGACGTGCTGGTCAAGACTTGAATAATGTCACAATCCAGTCACTTACATCGTCAAACACTTTCTGCCAGACAGTGACACATATCCACGGGCGGGTATGTGCCGCTGGTAAGTGGGTATGTCTCACAGGTTACTGACACTTAGTATCTGCCCAGGAATGACGAGAACACACAGGGGCAATTTTAACGTGCGAGCGTTAAGAAATACCCGACATCGGTAGCATCGATGCGACGAATGCAAAGAATAAGTGTTGTGGTCCCAGTTGGAATCGAACCCAAGAATTCTGAGTGGCAATGAAGCATTCTACCACAGAGTTATGCCAGGTCTCGGAACTACTTTTCAAATAGATGGTAATCTTCATGAAACGTCAATAGTGGTTGCAGTGTTGCTTACCCAATTTTAAAAACATTACATATGTACTCCTTTACTACAGCCGTCCTGTCGGGTTAACGTCAATTGTGGTTAGTTGCCATGCGCTGAAGTTGATTTACGTAGCAGTGTCCAGGACCAGCA
Source organism: Rhipicephalus microplus (assembly GCF_043290135.1). Lineage (NCBI taxonomy): Eukaryota > Metazoa > Arthropoda > Arachnida > Ixodida > Ixodidae > Rhipicephalus > Rhipicephalus microplus. The sequence continues at coordinate 30,918,863 of NC_134706.1, read as the reverse complement.
TCGCCACGAGCACCAGTGCTTCATATAAGAGTCTGGTGTGGCTAATACGCATGTTCCAGTTGGCATTGTTGCACAAGTGCAAACAACTGGTTATATGAACATTTGTAACTCTTCAACTTATGTCTGTGCGTGCAACATTTGTACATGCATTTAGCGTCATTTCATGACGTGTCGCTTAATAAAAAAATTGCAACACGGTCACCTTCCTTCGCTTTCTGTAGAGTCACTGTATTTTTGCGTGTCTGAAAATGTCGCACATTTTACGTGCACCTCACAGTCGAAATGGCATCTTCGTCTTTAGGCGAGCGCGTGTCGCCTTTCAGCTGTTTCGACGACTTGCCAAAAGAGCTTGTGTCCAATTTCGCTCACAAATGACTGTGCAAGCTGTTACTTGAACACGGCAGTCATCCGAAACGCAAACCGAACCGGACTGCTTCAAGGAGAAGTACAAGAGCAGTAACTCCGCCCCCGTAGCCACAGAAAGTTATTGATTGATATTTGGGGTTTAACATCCCAAAGCCACCATATGATTATGAGAGACGCTGTAGTGGAGGGCTTCGGAGGTTTCGACCAGCTGGGGTTCTTTAACTTGCACCCAAATCTGGGCACACGGGCCTACAACATTTCCACCTCCATTGGAAATGCAGCCGCCGCAGCCGGAATTCGATCCCGCGACTTGCGGGTCAGCAGCTGAGTACTTTAGCCACTAGATCACCACGGCGGGGCACAGAAATTCGTCCCGAGTATATCAGCATCAAATGAAACCTGAACAGCGGCAAGCCTTCACGACAGTATAGTGCGCGCCGTCCACTTATCACCATGGACAGGCCCGCATATGTGCGCAGAGCTGCCGGACAGGATGCGCACGCCTGTCAATAGCGATAATCAAATGGTGTGCACTATACCATCGCGAGGGCTTGTCACTGCTCCTGTTTCATGCACTTGACGCTGATAGTACATGCAAGGGCTGGAAGAGGATACAGGCATACTGCTCGCAATTCAGAGATTGTACAGAACAACTAAACAAGAATCGGTGCAATGCTCATAAAGTCTTTGGCAGATCTTGTGCAGTGAACAAACCAGACCCTCATGTGGCAAACTCTTAGGTGTATCAATAGCAATCTGTTCAAATGGTGTTCACTGTGCACACACGCTAACTAAGCAACAGAGACAAGGAATCTTGCTGTTTTGATGATTGAGATATGTTCCCATTTGTACACGTCCACAATTATTTGTGAGGTGTAAGGCATTAGGCTTCTCAGTGAATCCATTCCATAGCTACCTGAAGTGTCACAGCGCCCCTTCGAATAAGCATGCTACCCTCAAATCGATTCATTATTTGTTTTAAGCTTGGAAGCTTGTTATGCCGACTTATATGCTCCAAGTATGATAAACTTTAAAATTTTATGTATTTTACAGGTTACCACTAGCATCCCACTAAAAGTCAAATTCTCCTACTTCTCAATGTGGTTTCGATTTCCTTTAAAAGAAACAAAAATCATAAATGGCATTAGCATAGAGGACTTATTTCAACTTTCAAGAAATGTTGTGCAGGTTTGTAGGGACTAATATACCCATTTTTCTTCTTAATATCTGATATGTACAATAGGAATTTGATTCGAAATTGTGCGACCAATATCACTATTGACTTTGCATTCACTTTGAACCTAAAATTCACTATTCGCACAAGCCTAGATGTGACCCATTATGCTAAGAAAAAATTCGCAACAGGAATTATCTGTGTCAGCCGACGTTTCGACAAGTCCACTTCCCTGTTCAACGCTTGTTTGGGCACCAAACTTTTCATGAGTGTTTCTTATCCTGATGATGGTGCCATTAACGAGTTCTAGCCTTGAAGAAAAGTTCACTTGCTGAAGCATCAGCTCACTCACACCCCTACCCATATTTACGAATTTTTTTGCCGCAAGCTTCTGTCTTTCCCTTACTGCTGTTTTTTCGATTTCCATTTTGCTTAGAGCACTCGTGAGCTGTTGTAGCAGACTCGGCTGTCACAAGTGTAGGTGGTACGAGTTGGCCAATACCTTTATGATGTCGAAAACAAATGAAGCGATGAACATGTTGTCCAACTTGAGGACGTCATTCTCCAGTATGTCCTAGAAGAAAAAGAAAAGGTTGGTGAGAAAATTGCAACAAGAAAGGACTTCGCGTGCTGTACGAGTTCTGTGGTGATGATACATGCTAACTACTATAAAATACTGACCAAGTGTACCCCCTCCCCTTTTGATAAAAGATAATCGGACAAGATGTAGAAAGGGGGCTCTTGCTCGGTTGTGAAACAAAATTGAAGACATCGGCAGAAAAGCCCATAAGAATGCACACAGGTGCTTCTAAAGAAATGCTCCGTTTCTTTACACATGCATTTACTGTACTGACTGAACTGAAGGGGATCCTTGTGCGAAATTTCATGTATTATGACAAAAGGTAAATTAAAGTGTCACTCTAATGTTCCGACAAAAAAATGTTCCACCGCCTGGGGTGCGAGCGGTGCTGGCTAGCACTCTCAGTTAATGAGCACGCATAAATACCCCAAAAAAAGTGAACCGGGGAGCACCGTCTATTGTAGCCGAAATGGTACAACATTGAACAGGTAATTCCAAGGTTGCAGGTTTAGATCCCACTGACATGGAGAGCGATCTTTTGTCAACTTTAATTGCTTTCAGTTTAAGTAAGAATCATCACACTACAGTCAAGAAACCACACGTAATGTCCCCTATAGTTTTCTTTCTTAATTGTATGTAGGTATCATTAGGTGTGTATATTCGCATCAGCTTTTTAGCTGCACCAAATGGCCGAGTGTTTCTACAGTCTCACCCACGTACCTGCAGGTTTCCTTTGACGCACAGCTCGGACACTGCATAGATGCAGTTGGGCTCCACGCAGGCTCCCACAAACGGGTTCAGGTTCTCGTGATGCAGCTCTCGCATCTGAAGACAGAAAAGCATCACTGTACCTCGTCACCGAGCAATTTAACTTGCTCCTATAGTCAGTCACACACAATCAGAAAACCAGAACAGCAGACACCAAAAGCACGGCAAGTGCCAGACAAATGCCCTCCAAGATTCAGTACCGTGGCACTTTATATCAGTGACTAAGAGATTTAATAAAATGACTGGGAGAAAATACCGAATAACTTGAAGGCGACAACCCAACGACCAGCGATGACCAGATGATGGCCAGGCAACAAATGCCCTACGAGATCCGATGACGTGCAAACTGCCCGCCCATGCGCTGCCCCAACTTCCCAGGCTTTAGTAAAAGTGAGAAAAGATCTGCTTCGTTTTCCTCTGTCACGAAGTTCCCGCAGCATTATGCAAGTCATATTTATTGTCTATTGCTGTCTGCCATCTTGGCAACACAACTTTAAGTGCACGTTATTGGAGCCTATACCACAGAAACTAGCTGTTGCACTCACTAAAAGGCATGAAAAGTCTATAAATGGTAAATGTCTTATCAAGTCATCCGTACGGCACCTTCACTGCTTGGGTTACAAAATAAAACCATGGAAGGGCCTTAGTGCAACCAACGTGAGCGAAAGAAAGGGTTTGTTTAGCGAATGTGCTAAATTTCTGCACTATACTACATTTGAGAGCACTGCAGCTAACTGCATGAAAAAAGTACCACAAATTATTCACCTGAATATGACAATAAAGTACAGTATGACCACATTGATACCCTCCCACTTAATACAACTTTCCCACTCCTGTGCTTGCTATCGCAAAAACTAAAGATGACCCAATATAGCTATGTATAGCATGTTCCGGTAAGTATGTCCCTAGGAAATACGGTTATCAGGGAGCAAAGTTCAGCATCCCGGGAAACTGGAGTCATATTTTATGTTTCGCAGCTTTTCGAAAGACTCTTTTCGAAAACCATGGGGAAGCACCTTTTATTCTAACTCAATTGGTACGGCATCGAACGTGCAATTCGAAGGTTCCGGGTTGAGATCCCACTGTTGGAAAAATCGACGTCCTCATTTAAATTTACGTTATGATTGCTGCACTACAGTTAAGGCAACATTCAATGTCTCCTATGCTTCGCTTGGCATAACTGTCGATTGGATTCATTTGGTTGTGTCCAACAAAAAAAGTGAGGAGTGAAACTGGGCTTCTTTGCGAGGCATTATCAATCAGACAGCACACATATATACACTCAAAAATCGATATAACGAATTCGAATATAACAAATTATCGGTTATAACCAAGTAAGTGACCAATAGCTTTGCTATAGACACAGTTTACTAATAATTGTTTATAACGAATTTTCGGATATAAAGAAGCATTTTTGTGGCTGATGTGATTGTTATGATGAGGTTTGAGTGTACAACCAGATCACAGAAAGGGAACACAACACCACAGTCATTAGTTTTCCTTTCTGTGTCCTGGTAATACATGTGCACTTTCTGATTCATAAATGGAAATGGGCAGATATTTGGGCACTAAGAAGAGATGAATGAGTATAACAGTACTACTATTCGGGTTCGCTTATCGTGCACATAAATGATTTGAAATTTCGAAGTCTGTGTTCGAAACGAACCAATACATGTATTACTATTTATTATTATTATTTGAAATACTGCATATATTTGACTGTGTCTTACCTCCTGCAGAGGTGGTTTCACTCCACCATAGAAATGGTATGCCGTGAAACCACGGGTCAAAAAAAGAAAAATCTGCACTGCCGCGAACCACACTTCAATATTAAATATAGATACTAAGTATTTTCTCCTCCATTAACTTTTTTGAACTATTATAAGGGTATATATTCACCAAGCATGGTAAATGTTAATACTTATAACTTTCACTAAACTGCAGAAATGCTTCCACTTTACTTTAAACCAAAAAAGTGAGGTTCACACATGCCTATTATGCAAGTTAATTGGATCACGACAAAAATGCTCAGTTTTCTTTGTAATATGTAATACATACTATTTGTAATACATACTATATGTAATACATACTATATGTAATACATACTATATGTAATACATACATACTGTTTGCTTCGAATCCACTCACACGAGAAGCCACTCGCACGCGAATCGGCAAGGAAGGCAAGCACGCAATATTTTTGCAGCGGCCACTTATCTCACCAGTTTCATCTCTTTCTTGACCGCGCGCGGAATGTCGGCCGACCGGCGGTGGTAGATGAGCTTCTTGACGTATGTTATTGTGCCCCGGTAGCGGTACGTGTCCTCGGACAGGTTCATCATCCGGGAGTCGCTCACCATCTGGCTGATCAGGCTCAGCTAATGGCGACCACGAGAATGAGAGAGAAACAAGGGGACACAATGCTTTATCGCCATAGCAAAAAGAAAAACACCCTGCATGCTACACGCGCTGAAGGAATCGGGGGAAGCAATATTTGAATGAGTCAGCAATACAAAATGGTTCGCAGTGATAGCCCTTTGTGACACAGCATCCTCACTTGAATGCAGGTCTTACTGTTCTCATTTCCATCCATTTCAGGCATAGAAGAGAATTAATGATGAGCTAATAGTAAAGTATGTATTCTGATTGCCTAAAGTTCCTTTACATTACTTTTGGCTGAAGTATTTGGCTACACACAATCGCTTCAGCAAAGGCATTATCGTGTTTAACGAGAAACTGAAAGTGCAACATTTCGGCCGAAATTTTAAGGAACACAATTTTTTGACTTCGTAGGAAATGCTGCCGGCAGACGACTATCGCATGTACTTTGAGTAAGTTGTTGAATTTGGTTTATGCATAAACACAGCGAAACTTGCTGTATTTATGAGATAATTATTTACATTGTAATTCTGAATAAGTGCAGCAAAATACACCATAGTATATTTATTCTAGCACTTCCACTTGCTTTAAAGTTGGTCTCCAGAGCATTGGCATCGGGTTACGAAGATTTAAGGCATTTATAGACAGCTTATCCAAATTCACCTTGGAAGGGGCTAATAGACGTGCCATACATTTTGTGAAGAGGAAATACAGGGTCCCTTTTTTTTAAACCTTGAACAAGGGTGACATCCACGATAGGGTTTCGTAACATGCTCCAGAAGTCTGGACTTGCACGACCGATGTGATTAACAGTGAATCGTGTCGTGCAATAGAAAATGTTGGTATATTACATCAAATCACATCGCAACTGGCATTCACACACGCATGGTGATGCAACATGCCGTCCACTAGGTCTTCTCGATTTGGATGCACTTTATGCACTAGTTCCAAGAGTGCTGTGCTTTGCCAGATCACACCGCCTGCACTTCCACACTCGATTTGACCTTGCACAGCACGAGTTCATCAGCAGCACTAGCTTCCCTGGGAGTTCTCGTACACGCAAGCAGCACAAAGTATACGGCACGGTTGCATTTTGCTCCGAACCTTAACGCCACACTGAAACCACCGGTGTCATGGTGCGCCAACACTAGAGGAACTGGCACGACACCGGCACGACATTCCCGTGAACTACATCCAGAAAGCGCAGCCAAATCGAGGAGACCTACAGGTTATCTTGCGAATAATCCTAAACTGCACAAATGACCTTTTTGTCCTGAATATGTTGTTAGCCTGTAATTTTGAAAGAAATGCAATTTCATTTCACTGCAGTGATACTCAGCATCTCAAAAGAACACTTACAGAAGCCAAAGAAATGGAAAGTCTCAAAAAACGGTGACAGACTTTCTTTGACAGCTTTTACCAGTAGTAATAATAATAATAATAATAATATGTAGGATAATGTCCCCAAAACACGATAAAATTATGAGGGCTCTGAAAATTTCGACCATGTGATGTTCTTTAGAAGAATGTGCACCTACTTTGTACAGTAAATGGCCCTCTCTCATTTCCCTTTCCTTAATGCTTTTATCACGTGGTGAACAACAGTGCAACACCAAAATAAAGATGAAGATAAGAAGAAGAAAACACAAAGTAGCAACTTACAACTAATATATTTTCCACAGGAATGCACCTATATACACGGCACAGAAAAAAAAAAAAAACAGCACGGAAGCAAGAAAAAAAAAGGAAGAACAACAGAAAAGAAAAACGCATGATAATTCGATGAGAGATGGAGCACAGTCATTACCAGTGATCGCCCCATGCTCTGCTGAGATAGTCAAGGCCTTTCTTGGCAACTGCTATCAATGCCATGCTCATACACTGCTCACCCCAGCGGTCAATTGTTACTGCCTCGATAAACTCACGGGTAAGTGTGTCCTGACTTTTTCACAATTACGCCGCAATTCTCAAACAGACTCACAGGTGAATGATGATAAGGTTTTCATCCGCTATCATCCACTAAGGAAACTACACTATAACCTCATCATGACCAAGTCACATTTGACACGAAAATAACTTCATTATATCCAAAAATTTGTCATAAACATATTTGTAAAACTATATCTACGGCAACATTATTCCTCATTTATTTCAATATAATTAACAATATGTTACTATATCCGTGTTTGTTATGTCATGGTTTGAATGTAGTTGTAGGTCACTGCATTGAGTCTCCTGCTTCTTTTCGTGCACATCTTGGTGTTTCACTGCATTTCCCCATGTACCACCAGCTCGCCCAAATTTTCATGTTACTAAGCTTTAGTCAGGGTTAAGCCATAGAAATGCGCACACTGAGAACACGGAAAGCAGCCCCCCCCTCCATCGGTCTTTTAAGGTGAGTGCCAGGACTGCCCTTTAAACCTTTACACAGCCAGTCCTGTCCCGGCATATTTTAATGCTGAGGATTATGGCCACTCAACATTGGCAATAGCGAGGGCTCCTGATGTTCAGTTGCACGAGTGCCTACCTCCTATACTTATTCTCTGGTGAAGGGAGAGAGGTCGCCATGGTAAAACTTCACGTCCCCATATAATAAAGAACACTGCGCCTACCTGTATTACCAACTGCACACAAAATATAGGCATTGCGCAGAGAATGTACATTGCACTTTGTATCGTTGGCATTAAATTAAACGTGAACAGCGGCAAGCATTAGCAACGGTACACTGTGCGATGTCCAGTTAACACCATAGACACGCACAGTGCTGTCAAACCGCTGCGTGCTTCTTCAACGGTGATGACTAAATTCACTGTACAGTTTCTAGTGCTTGCTGCTGCTGACATTTCATCTTGCGCCGCTATAGTACATTGCTGTACTGGTGTGACCTTTGTAAATGTCACAATCTCACCTTGCTTATGACGTGCTTTGGGCCGGTCAAGGTGGTTAAAGGCTCCAGTTCCCGCTTGTCAATCATCCACAGAAGACCGGCGATCTCCTGCTCGTACTTCCAGTTCCTGGGTTCAAACAGCACCAAGAAGACGCATGCAGCCCAACCAGCGGAAAACAAGCCTTGAAGGATGACAAATGCTTCAATGCACGCTTGCTACTAAGCGTACTGTGCAGTAACTGGTCACAGTGAGAGGGCGAATATTTGGGTTGACCACCTTAGACAGGCGACAGATCCTGGTTCAAATCTCTTAAGTGTGCGCAGGGTGTTCAAGGGGGGGACGGGGGCAAAGATTCCTCACAGCGCCGCCCTGCTCTATTAAGTCAATGCTTGGGACAGACTGCTTGGGGCGGACTGCTTGGGCAAACTAATCTGACCAATATATTTTAAGACTGGACAAAGGCATGCCGAAACGTCTTTTTTTCTTTCTTCGTTCAAAGTGATGTGGAAGTGGATTTGGATTCTTGCAGGAGCCAGTACGTTACAAGTGATAACCGGCAAAATACATTACGTTTTAAATTTACTAAAAGCATATAAGCCTGTATAACAAGCTTTCAAACTTAAAATATGATTAAGCAATGCAAAGGCGACCTGTTTATTTAACCTTGAAGTTCACAGTTCACAGGCTTATAGGTTCACAGTTCACAGGCTTAATGACAATGAGAACATATGTTGAATAGGCATCTTCATGGCATAGCACTCCTATGCAGCTGTGAAACTACAGTAAAAGCTCGTTAATTCAGCACCCGTTAATTCAGAAATTCGGATAATTCGGACGGCTCTATTGGTCCCGGCCAAAGTGCATGTTAATCTATGGGACCAAACCTTCGTTATTTCGTCGGAATTCGGCTCCGCACCGCTTAATTTGGACAAATGCTGACGGCTGCTGCTACAAAAAAGTGTGATAAAGCAGCGCTGGCACCACTGGAGTGAAACCGAAACCTGAGTGGCATCGCCATCATCATCAACTAGCGGGGGCGATCGCAGCGTCACCAAACGTCGGCGTCTTCTTTCTTCTCCACTCAGCGCCTCCGACGCCATTTTCCCATGTGTTGTCGTGTCGGAACCATCTCTTCTCGCGGAGTTCTCTTTTTCTTCCATTGTGACCGTATTTGCATGCCACCACCATCATGCGCTACAGTGATGGCAACGCCGAAAAAGCGGCAGAACTACGACGCGAAGAACTTGGCGACTAAAGTGGAAATTTTGGAAGCACTGAAGAACGGCGAATCGCGACAGCAGGTTATGACCAAGTACAACGTGAAGCGGAGCACGTTGGGAACGTACGTGAAAAATGAACAACAGATTCGACAAACCTTCGAAAGCGAGAAGTTTCATGCCTCTAGAAAGCGGTTGCGAACCGCAGCTCATCCCCAGCTCGAAGAAGCTTTGCTCCGGTGGATTACTGACTGTTGCAACGCGCATCTGCCTTTGAGCGGACCTCTCATCATGGCGCAAGGTGAGAAGTACGCTGCAATGATGAACATTGAATCGTTCAAAGCGTCAGAAGGGTGGTTTGCGAGGTTTCGAGAGAGACACGAACTTGTCTTCAGGAGTGTGTGCGGCGAAAAGGCCAGTGTTGACGAAAGCGTGACCACCGAGTGGAGAAATGTGAAGCTGCTGGAGCACATCGCCGCATATGAACCACGTGACGTGTTCAATGCAGATGAAACTGCTCTATTTTTCAGAGCTCTGCCAGACAAGATGGTGACTTTCAAAGGGGACGCGTGCATTGGTGGCAAGAAGTGCAAGCAAAGGATAACTGTGCTTCTTGCCGCCGCCAATATGACTGGCACGGAGCGCTTGCCACTACTTGTCATCGGGAAGGCGCTTAAGCCCCGTTGTTTTAAGAACGTCAAAAGCCTTCCTGTCGAGTACACAGCGAACAGGAAGGCATGGATGACATCGGACATTTTTTGCGGCTGGCTGCAGCAGTTGCACCGGCACTTCACGTCGAAGGACCGCAAGATAATTATGGTTGTTGACAACTGCAGTGCCCATAACTGTACAGTCGAACTGAAGAGCATCAAAGTAGTTTTTTTGCCGCCCAACACTACGTCTGCTCTTCAGCCGATGGACCAGGGTATCATTCACTACGTGAAGTCGAAGTACCGCAAGCGCCTGCTAGAGCGAATGATCCTATGCTCAGAAGCTGGAAAGTTGTATCAAGTGGACTTACTCGGCGCAGTGCACATCATCGCCCACGTGTGGAAAAACACTCCGCCGCAAGTCATCGCCAACTGTTTTCGGCACAGCGGTTTTGTGAGGCCCGAGCATGCAGCAGTAGCTGACGATGGCATCGAGGAGGTGTCAGCCGAGTCCACCGACGATGACTGCCCGACTTTCGATGCTGTCCTTCCCACAGATGTGACCTTTCAGGACTACATCGCGATTGATCATGGTGTTGAACGAGTGGTCTCCTGACCGATCAAGAGATTATTAATGATGTCACGGGCGCCCATGAAGACCACGATTCTGACAAAGAATCATGCGAGGTGATACAGCCGTGACCTCATCGCACCTCACGGGAAATCTCGGAGGCGCTGTTAATATTAGAGGACGCTTGCCTGAACACTCCCGACAGCTTGCGTGCTGTTGGCCATTTGGAACAGTTAAGAAAAATTGTGATGTCAGCCGGAATCTGCGCGAAAACGCAGACGACAATTACAAAATACTTCAACAAATAAAGGTATGCTTCTGCAGCTTGGTTTTAAATGTTGTTTTCCCTGTTCATTCGTTAATTCGGCATTCGGTTAATTTGGACAGTTTTTCCGGTCCCGTGAAATCCGAATTAACGAGCTTTTACTGTACCTTTACAAAAGGTAACATGCGTTGTAACTTACGCCTGTTCGTTCATATAAAAGATTTTTGTCCACCACGGAGAATTCGTGGCTATGATGCTGTTTGATCCTGGCCATGGCGGTTGCATTTCGGTGGAGAGGAAATGGTAGAGAGCCGTGTACCATGCAATGTCAGTGCACATCAAAAAATGCCACATGGTGCAAATTTTTGGAGCCCTCCACTATAGCATCTCTCATAACCATATCCTGGTTTTGGGAAGTAAAACCACAAATATTATTGTTATTAAAATTTTGAACAACTTTAATTCATGTCGATACGAACTGAAATACAGTAATATCTGCTCGCACACTCGAAGTGCTCAAATATTTGTACATGCCTGCTTATAACGCATCTTACCGGTACACAACAGTCGCAAACACAGACACCAGGACAAGCAGGACTCCAAGAACACTGGCTAGTATCTCTCGTCGATTATCTGCGAAAGGAAAACAAATGAGAGGCAGACAATCAGGATGCCCTTTATTGTCTCAAGTGAGCATGTCGAGAAACCGACTACCACACACCAGGAAGGGTGCGTACAAAACAAAACTTTTAATCAGATAACTTTATACACAGAAGGAAAAAGGAAAACAAAACTATAGACAGCCCCCCTACCCCCCCACCCCAAATCCCACGGCAAAAGAAAAGGAAGGGGAGTGGGGAGGGAGCACAAGCACATTTCATTAAAAAAATTTATTTACAATATCTAAAAAAAATGAAGTGGAAGGTGGCTTCACGGTAGAGCATAAAAGCTGTGCAAAAAAAGCTAGGTTCGCAAAAATATGCGGAGAACATTTTTAGAAAGATGTTACGACAGAAACTAGTTTTCGATTCTGGTCGAAATCTCCCAACTTTAGATTCCATGTACAGTCGAACCCCTTTTTCTAGAGACAGCGATATAAAAGACAAATGGGTAAAAGAGACGCCACTGTGCATACAGTAAAGTACGGGTTGATAAGAAAATGCATGAGGTATCCTGCTTATACATATTTCATATAAAGGACAACAATTGCTGCCTAGAGTTTGCCTCTTATAAAATGGTTTAACTGTGCTATAACGAAATGGGTCAACCTACAATCATGGAAATACGGTATGCATCTCTTGGGCAGAGCTCGTGACTTACCCAACGGGGCGATGCAAATCGAGCCGTCGTAGCCACAGGGTGGTTCCGCCACGGGCGCCTGTCCGGTCTTCCAAAGGACGCTGCTGTTGACGCTTGGCGAAAACTCCTTTGGATGTTAAGTTTTGGATCGGGAAGAAACAAGATGGGAAGTCACTTTTTACAAAGCTGGAAGGTCTCGCGCATGTAAACGACACAACACTGAAGAATGAAAGACAAACGATGATTTTGAAGATGGGACAAGCCATTGAGAATTTAAGTATTTCTTAACGGGACGCTGCAACACTTTTCTGAGTAACCATCACATCATCTCCATATCGGAGTGAATTCATTCATTCAAAATGAATCGCAAAATTATATCGTGCAGGCAGGGGTGAAGGCATTTTTTTTTTTTCGACAGGAGACACTTCGTGATTTGAAGCGAGGCTGGGCAGGCCGATGTGTTCGGGGCTCATTTTGTGCTCTGCATGCCATGAAAAAAAAAAAAAAAGAGAGAGGGCAGACACGCACCCAGTGTGCCCCCTCTTTGCTGAGCAGACAAACTAGTCCCCTTTCGTAACTCACACTACCTCACACAAGCGCTTACATCACGGACAATGCTGGGAACGCCATCAGATACGGGGAGGGCAAGAAACCGTTTCTTCTTATGTCATGGTATGCCGGTGGCTTATCGCAATGCTGCGTTCGGCATTGTTGACCGAGGTGGAATATGCTGAACTTGATGCACGTGTTTAGTTGACTAGTTAAAACGTTTTCGGAGGTGGTTTAGGGGCCAGCGAAGGCCACGCATGCCTCCGTGTAGAGTGAAAAATGTGCATGAATTGCGCTAGAGGCTAGTGCAAAGCTGGTGATCTCCTAGCTAGTCCTGATGTGGCTAAAAATCAGTTAGGCTTGATTAGCATAATTAAGCCACATAGAATTCAAGTACCGTAAAAACCGTAATCTGGGTTGAATTTAAAAAAAAAAATCCAATGAAAAGTCGACCCTCGTCTTATGTACCAGTCATTGGTAGGAAAAAAATGTGGAAGTCTCGCAAGAATGGGCAGCTGAAGTTGAAAGTTTTCATTGCCATCGCGAGCGTAAGCAGCGGCTCTGTTGGGTATGGTGTACTGAAATCTGGCAGTGTGTCGTCTTGGCAGCAAGCCAATGGGAGATAGGTGGTCGCCTTTGTGATGACGCTCTCAGTAAGGCACCACCGTCAAACGGTGTGACCAGCACACAATTGAATTGCAAAGCTTTCTGCAGTTTGAGTGAAATAGTCAAACCACACAATTGAAACTAAAAGTATCTGCAAGATTAGAACACATCCAATACACTTCTACGCATTAATAATATAAATAAAGGTGCTCCTGGGCTGCATGAGCTTGCACGATTGCTATTGTAGAACAGGGACCCAGATATTGTGCTTGCTTACTGTTTTAACTGCAGTCTTGTATTTTTTTGGGCCAACTTTGCTCAACCCTTATACACTCAAACCTCAATATAACGAACCCGGCTATAATGAATTATCCGTTATAATGAAGTAAATGAAAACTAGGTTTGTCTACAATGCTACAAAACTACAATGCTACAACTATATTTTTATAACGAATTTTCGGATATAACGAAGTATTTTTTTGGGCAGGTAGGATTTTGTTATAATGAGGTTTGAGTGTACTAAATACAGAGTTATCATGCGGGGCTCGATGCACGACTTACGGCTGTCTCGTCGTCGACATACTTGAAGCCACCAGCAGGCTGGAAGAGCCGCTCGATAACAGTGTGCGAAGCCCGGCGGGCTTCAACCAGCCGGTCGCGCACTTTGGTGGCAGCTTCGTCGAACACGGGCAGGAAGGCAAGCACCGTGTAGTTGCCCTCAACGTCACCCTTGGACGTGATACTCATCTCGGCGGTAGTCACACCTGCGTTAGAGAAGATAACCCAAGAAAAAAATGGCAGCTCCGGCCACAGAATTGCGGCGCATTTATTCTTCGTCTGTGCGTCGGAGTCGTAGCGATGGGCTTTCCCTCAAACCAAAAGCCTTTTATTCCTCTACTAATACATACTATGTGTACTAAGAGTTAAATGTTTACCACAAACAACCAATAGTATTACTTTTGGCCTAGTAGTGCTTTCAAAGTCTCGGGCAAAAACAACAGGATGTTAAAGTTTCCGACACGACGCCAGTGGCACCAACGCGAATCCGGGTGGGAAAAATATCTGAAGCACACTGGAAATGTTTGCTATCACGAAAATGAGTAAGCACTATTGGACAGAGCATTTATGCAAATTTTCCGTAAAAGGGTGAGCAATTGTTGTGGGTGACTGACTTTAAGTGTCTGCTTTGATTAAAATCTATCTCTTGTCTCGAAATTCGTGCAGACACAGGGTGACCAAGATGAAGGACGAAATGACAAGAATGTACACAGTGCCATCAGGTGGATGACTAGAGAATTATTTATTGATGTCATGCAGAAAATAACAAATCACACAGCATGCAATTACAGCCAGTATGCAATTGAAATCTGCTGGTTACAGAGCTGATTGAACAAAATCTGAGGACAACAATATTGTAGCTAGTTGTAACCAAAATCTTTGTGCGAACAGTTTCATGGCACTAGCTACTATCAACACTAGGCTATTGGAGAGGTTGACCTCTTGTGACCCCAACATGGCCCTGTAAAAGGGTAATGAGAGTCTGATAAACAACAAAAAAAAACCTATAAAAACATAGCAATGATTGTAGGACAGAAAAGATAATGAGGATTAGGTCGAGCTTTTTTTTTTATATAAAATTTAGTTTGCCCTGTGAATAGCTTAATAATGTAAAACTTACCTAGGAGCTCCATACTAAAAACGACCAGAAAGCACAGAATGGAACCTATAAGTTAGCTGTAATTAAGGCGACATAAAAAAGTGACATTTGCTGGGTACATAGTGCCCGAATGCTGGGCTAGGAAGAAGTATCATACCACCTGTTGTTCTTAATGATAATTAAGGTCCTCATTAGACCATAGAATGGCTGCAGCTTCTCAGCAACTACAGTTAGAAAGACGGGGGTTCAGAGTGTAGGCACATGTATTGTACTAGTGCAGGCGTACTATTGTACGCCTGCACATAGCGTGCGCCTTAGTGTGTCTTAATAACACAATAGAGAAAAACCTGACACTGGTGTTTATGGGAGCTCTAGCGCATGGGTGCTTCGGCAGTATGAGAATGTTTAATTAAACTTTGTTAATTCAATTAGATTTGGCTCCGTGCTACCTGCAGTCGCTTTGTTGCAAGGCAAAGTTGAGCAATAGTCCAGCAGTTTCACTTCACTGCCTCAACATCTTTAGGACAACCAATTCCAACTGAAAAATGAAGTACACAAAGTTAAAAATTATGTTTTTTTTTTTTCCGAAACAAATGCCAAGACAAAGCTGCAAGTGCATTCGAAGCCACAAGCACAAAGATCAGGCAAATTCATGTGGTAATAATCATCATTCTCATGGCAGCTGAGCGATTGCAGCACCAGAGTTTGCTCTAGTAAACATTGTAGCAAACTCTGTGGTGCGCACCGTTCTCGCTGGCACCGACTGCACCTGCGTACGCTCGGCTGCACACATCACACGTTCATCACAGCACAATGTACTCTTCTCGCTATGCCCTCATGGCGATGCTCGCATAGTGCCATTTCCTTTGATCCACTACTCTCCTCTCGCTCGCTGCTCATTCGCACAAACATGTTTGGTCAAGTCAGCTCACGCTTGCGCTGGATTACAGTCACTTCGTTCGTGTACAATGGAAGCGGACGATGGTGAACAAGGTCCCAAACGGACTGTGTGCACACACAGTCCAGAAGTTTTCGCAAGGAGTCCTGAAAGTTAAACAAAAGTGTACACTTCACAGAGTTGCCATCGCAGGAAGCCAGCTGTGATGGTTAAGGACGTTCGTCACTATGCTTGTCGATAGCGGACGAAAAAGGATTAACATCAACAATTGATGCGAACAAAAGAAGCTTTATATTGCACACTAGAGAAGGAAGTGACACTTTCTTGTTGATGAGCTGCGCGAACCAATGGCTCTGCGCCTCCTGCGCGGGGAACACGCCCCCAAGCAGCTGCAGCAGCCCGATGAAGGCCAGCGTCGGGTGCGGCAGGTGCGGCGGAAACACCTACTTGTACAGGCACACCTTGTTCTTCTCGGTTTTGTGCACTTCCTGGTCCCGGAATGGGAACGTCGCAGTTTGGGTCCCCGTCGTCCCGACATGATGCGGTCGTCGACGTGCGCGAGGGCAAAGGTGGCACGGCTGGAACGGCTGACCGCACACGGATGCGCTACCGTGTGCAGCGCCGTTGAGTCGGACGTCGCGGCCAACCCAGCAGTCAGGGTCGCAACTCCTGCGGTCCAGGATCAGGCCACGGCTCACAAGGACCACACCCGGTAGGCCTCACCCACGAACCTGCTCCCGGCCACTGCACCCAGGCAGGAGTCGTTCGGCAGGCCCCGTCCTTGGACCTTGTACAGGCCGACGGACTCGACCTCGAACGGACACACCGGCGCTCGACCTGGCCGACACGTACGGGTCCCACGTCCAGCTCAGGAACGCTGCCAGGAACTCGACCTCTCGAGCGGCGCACCGCTTCCCCTGCCTTCATGGCCTCAACCCTCCAGCTGCGGTAGCGGAGATGCCTGGACCAGCGCGACCTCGGACCTCGTTTCCAAGCTCTTGATCACCGCCCGGGCGTAGCGGTTCCACGTGCGGGTTCTGGCCAGCACAGCACCGTCTGTGCCGTGCTGAAATGCTGCTCGCTACAGCTGCGGAGCGGCAGCTCACTCACCGGCGTTCCTCGCCTTGGCCAGGGCACAGCCAGGTACCCTCGGGTGCACAGCTCGTGAGCTCGCGGCCCACTTCCGAGGCTGGCGCGTCGCTCGGTACGGCTCGGCGATCCTCGATTCAGCCAGCAACTCCCCTGGCATCTGAATCCTCGGCCACCCTGAATCCTCGCCCGGCTCCATGGTCCTCCGTACACACGCCCGCGTCTCGCCCGGCAGAACATCTCGCTCGTCTCTTGCCGAAGTGCGACGCTCTGGTGACACCGGCGCTTGATGGCACGGGTGCGACTACTGAGCAGTCAACCCGCATCGGAGACGCGATGCTCCATGCGGGGAATGGCCAGCCCGTCCAGCGAAGAGCGTGCGCCGAGACGCGATGCTCGACGCAACCGTGACCATTAGACAGGCCACGTTCATCGCTGTGTTGAACGGCTGACCGCGGAGATGCCTCGCCGAGATCCGCGATGCCCTCGGCAAGGAAGAAAACAGCAGGCCAGGCTGCGCCCCGAGATGCAGTACTCGTGCCGGCAATGCCGCCCCAGCTGGTAGTTGGACGACAGTAGCGTGGACAGCTGCGTTCCCTGGCCGGAACCTGGATCGCCTGCGTCCGACGCTTCAGCCCGCTGTCTCCCGTCTGCCGCTGCTCCGGCTCGTCCCCAGCCACAAAGCCACGTAATGGTCGCACGTGGCCCAATCGTGGCACGCCACCTCTATGGGCCACCACTGGTCATCCGCTGATTGGCGCACAGTTGCCTCGTAATTGCACGTGCCTTCTTCTCTTCTTCTTCATTTCTTGTTGTTGCCTTCGTGCCACCTGCCCTCCGCTCGTCTTCTTCAGTTTTGGTTTGACGTTCCTCGGCGTCTTTAAGTTCTTTCCTTACACCAGCCCAGTTAGTGCCACTTCCTCCACTAGTTGTAACTAAGGACAGCTAAAGCTTCTTTTAAATGTTTAGGCCAATTAGTTTTATATTTGTCTTAAGATAGACAAGATTATGCAATAAATAAAATACAATATTCCACTTACTTTTGTAGCGTTTCCTGCCTATGATCTCCCGAATGACGGCTTGCCCATCGGAGATGTTGTGGTTCTTGCGTATCAGCGCAGTCACGGCGTCGGCATACAGCATCACCGAGTCGAACAGATACGATGCATACTGCGTGATGTGCTGCAGAGAGAGGCGATGAAAGAAATAGAAGAATGTGGCGAAATTCTGAGCAAAAGTTCGTCTTAAGAGGGGACATGGTTCTTAGGGCTCTCTCATTTATTTTTGAATTAAGTGTGACAGAAATTGGCATGCTTACTTAGTTTGTTCTCCGGATTCTAAAAATGTAGTTATTTTTTCTGTAGCTTCATTAGTTAATTAAATAATCAAGATAACAATTTGTATTGTTCTTACCATAATAGAAAAATAACCACCTGTCAAAAATTTATAGATAACATAGGGATTGACAGTGGAAAGCATAAGACATGCAACATAAGAAGCACTTTTTTGAATGAGTCATTATTTCTTACTTTACAGTACACTATACTTCACAGCCCTGAATGTGGCCATTGTGTGGTCACACAAAAGACTAGTTTGAAAAACTTGCATCAAGAAAAATCAAAATCTGCTTCCTATGTTGTGTGCTCCAAACATACAGCTTCATGCTGCAAAATAAAATATTCTGCTATCTGTAATAGTTTCAGATATATTGCAGTAATTTTCATGCAGGGTGTACCAAATTGCCATTTTGAGAAAATGAAGAAAACAAAGAATTCTAACATTTTTAACTATAAAAATGTATGCACTTATAAATACATAGCCATTAACATATAAATGAATGCTAGAAAGCCTAAGGAGTGCAATGCTGCAAGCTGATCGAAAATTGAACGAGTACGTACTTCTCGAAATACAGCACAATGCTAGAAAGCCTAAGGAGTGCAATGCTGCAAGCTGATCGAAAATTGAACGAGTACGTACTTCTCGAAATACAGCACAATGCTAGAAAGCCTAAGGAGTGCAATGCTGCAAGCTTATCGAAAATTGAACGAGTACGTACTTCTCGAAATACAGCACAATGCTAGAAAGCCTAAGGAGTGCAATGCTGCAAGCTGATCGAAAATTGAGCGAGTACGTACTTCTCGAAATACAGCACAATGCTAGAAAGCCTAAGGAGTGCAATGCTGCAAGCTTATCGAAAATTGAACGAGTACGTACTTCTCGAAATACAGCACAATGCTAGAAAGCCTAAGGAGTGCAATGCTGCAAGCTGATCGAAAATTGAACGAGTACGTACTTCTCGAAATACAGCACAATGCTAGAAAGCCTAAGGAGTGCAATGCTGCAAGCTTATCGAAAATTGAACGAGTACGTACTTCTCGAAATACAGCACAATGCTAGAAAGCCTAAGGAGTGCAATGCTGCAAGCTGATCGAAAATTGAGCGAGTACGTACTTCTCGAAATACAGCAGAATGCTAGAAAGCCTAAGGAGTGCAATGCTGCAAGCTGATCGAAAATTGAACGAGTACGTACTTCTCGAAATACAGCACAATGCTAGAAAGCCTAAGGAGTGCAATGCTGCAAGCTTATCGAAAATTCAACGAGTACGTACTTCTCGAAATACAGCACAATGCTAGAAAGCCTAAGGAGTGCAATGCTGCAAGCTGATCGAAAATTGAGCGAGTACGTACTTCTCGAAATACAGCAGAATGCTAGAAAGCCTAAGGAGTGCAATGCTGCAAGCTGATCGAAAATTGAACGAGTACGTACTTCTCGAAATACAGCACAATGCTAGAAAGCCTAAGGAGTGCAATGCTGCAAGCTTATCGAAAATTGAACGAGTACGTACTTCTCGAAATACAGCACAATGCTAGAAAGCCTAAGGAGTGCAATGCTGCAAGCTGATCGAAAATTGAACGAGTACGTACTTCTCGAAATATTGCACAATGCTAGAAAGCCTAAGGAGTGCAATGCTGCAAGCTGATCGAAAATTGAACGAGTACGTACTTGTCGAAATACAGCACAGTAAAGTTCATTGCATGTAACCAAATACAGAAATTTTTTATATTAGAATAAAAAAAATTAAGCTGCCCATTAAAAATAGGCTCCCAGCATTGTTTTTTGTGCACATTTAGCTACATTGTGCAAAAACAATTACAGGTCTAGCTGTCCTAGGTCCACTTTTACCCAACAAGCAAAAGAAAGTGGTCAAAATCTGTGCTTCGAGAATAATGCTGTTAAAACTTAATTTCGCCGTTCCGAGGGAAATATATCATAGCACACATACTTTTAGTCAGTTTATGTGCACCGGGAATGTAATCGGACTGATTGTTTGTACGAGCGTGTCGTTTCTTCTAGTCCTGTAGCAAGTTGTCGCCGTGTGCTCGTCTGCCGCGAGGCCGCTTATCAGTTCGGTGACTGTACTGACGGCGATGTGCGACAAATGTGCGTGCGTCATCCACGATCCGTCGAATAACGCAGCGATGTTTTCCGGCTTGTCCAGAATAATATTACCCGTAAGTGTCGCGAACCAAAGTTGCTCCCTCGCTCATCAATTTCGAGGCTACACGAGTGCCGAGGTGTAAGTGGCAAGGTTCCTTTTGGCGTTGCATAAGTGGTTGCCAGACTGGAAGGGTGGTTGTTGCCAGACTGCCGCTAAATTTGGCTGAAATGTTTTTTTTCCACGTAAGACTGCTGCATTTTCGAGCGGAGATCGCGACAGCGTTGGGAACACGTCGTTAAAAGCAGTCTACCTATTGCCAAAAGCCTCCATTGCGGGAACTGCGAGCATGTTCACTGCGAACGGATTGACTTTCAGTTGTTGGTCGACGCGCAACGTACTCCTCTCTGACGACCCGTCGCGCAGTTCAAGGTCCTTTCGTCAGGCGGGGGGAACCACAACATCGGCGGGTTTAGCGATAAGACTGCACTTCCGTTCCGTCACTACAAAGATTGATATCTCTGGTAGCTTCACTTCTGCGTTTCACTTGCCGTCCTCTAACCGATGAGGCTGCAAAACACAGCCGTTCTCAGTAACCTTGTCGGCAACCAACGGGCTCGTACGTGAGTTAGGCCCACATCGGTGACTGCCGTTGACCGCGTCGAGTTCGTTATCCTCGTTGTCATGAGCCATAGCGGAGATCTTTCTGAAGTTCACAGCGAACGAACCACCGCCAAACCCGCTTCACAAATTACTGCAGCACGAAAATCATTTACTGCCGCAAGCAGTCAGTAGCACCATGACAAAATGGCGCATGTCCGTGCGCGTCACGATGGCGAAGCAGACGGTGAAAGCGCCCTTTGGCCAATCGGATGCCTAAATTTGACGATATTCTTTCGTGTCCTTCTTGTCTCCGTGTCGTCGTTTTGTTCTCGCGCTATAACTATCGTCATGCCATACCAACTAGCCCAAGCTGCCACACCCCTAAATTTGGTCACGTGCACCAAATAGCCAATTGAATTCTAGCGCTAGTGCTTCTCGATGACGCGTTGTTGCTAAAAAAACAATGAGCAAGGTGAGCCAGCGGTGGTGGGAAATTGAAGATGAAAAACAACCCTTCCAAACGAGACCAAGATGAACACGATAGCTCGGAAAAAGCACAATTTTAGCGTCAATTTGCGCTCACATTCATCTCACAGGGATGTTATAAATTGATTTTGTGCCAGAAACAATGACGTGAGAAGCTAGAAACTTCTCAAATAAGTGCAAAAATAGGCGCAGATTTCGAAAATGTCAGCTTCAAAAAGTCAATTTTTTTGCAATTTTTGGCCTTCTAAGACCCGTGTACCACCCTTAATACTCAAGACTAAGCATACTTGCACAGCCACAGGAAAAAATAATAATGAAAGTAATCAAATAATTCTTTCTACAGTTACTAAGTAACCGAGATGAAACACACACAATAACTAAAAAAATAAATGGTAGTTTAGGACCAGACAGTGAGCAACGAAATATAATATCACACATGCAACGTAGAGGCAGGTTGGAGCTGAGCGTCAAAAAAGACATGACATGGTCTATCAAACACTAAAGAGAAAAATGAACCACAATTTGGCGTGGTCACGTACTTGCATATAACTGCTCCTCTAATTTAGCATCTGGCCGAGTTGCTTTACTTCAGGATTCTCAAACACGAATATGGCCTGCGACCCTCTCCCTTGTGGCCCTCCGCCCTCTCATGACTGTCTTCACCCCACACTTATCATTTCCTTTATTGGTATGTTCCTGAGCTGCACAGGTGTGACTGGTCTAAAGCCTTGTTTTCGTGAGGCATCCCATGTTGTCACTATGTCTTGGAGCATAACAGGGAGACAGAGACAATATTTCAGGATTGCACTCAGATTTCACTCATATTAAAGGTCAGTATTGGCATGTTGTCGGAATCCTGGAAGCAAACGAAATATCCTTCAGACGGTATGAGTAAAAAAATATTCAAGTGGTATTTTTTCAAAATGGCAACGTCTTCCAACAACTTGTGCTCACTCTCCCCTGCGTAACACCGGACAGGCATGCAGACGGCATATGTTTCAATTAGAACAGCTCTGCCGTTATAACACAATGAGCCAGTCCGATAGAAAACGGTGAGCGACGCATGAGGACATGCACCTTCTTGAAGATGGTCGGTCCAGGGGGGAAGTTGAAAGGTTCCTTCTGGTTGTACTCGCGCACTTTCTCGATGAACTCTGAGTACGAGTCACCAGCGGGAGGCCTGGGCAGGATCACTAGCAGCTGACTGCACGCATCGCTAAGAGCACGGATGTCCTTCTCGGGGACCTTCCCTGCGGAGAACGAGTTGGGAGAACTTGGTGTACGATCTGGCAACTGGGAGTCTACGAGTCTGGAATGAAAACGTTAATCTGTTTACACACCCATCCCGGAGTAACTATGTGTTACTGGTGCAGTGTTAAGCCCTCATCAAGTGAGAACAATAAAACGATGATGAGACACGGATGCAGGAGAGAGTGCATGACTTGGTGATCGCAATGTACTTGTTTACACACAAAAAAGAGGTAGGCTCTATTTTCAGCTATTCACCTGTCACTGTCTTGCTAGCTAGTATTCACTCAATAGTTTTTCTCGGCTCATGAAAACTACACATACTAATATTAGTCGAAGGTTTGTCAAGTAGCGATGGCAGAAACCCTTACGAAATCAATTAGGAAATTGAAGTTGTTCACCTAAAATGAGCAAAACAAACGTCTTTATGTATGAGAATGTCAGTCATCTCAAACACTCAAGAAATGTGGGATGTCATGAAATTGAGTAACTGCAGAGTACTTATGCCAATTCTCTGCAGGTGGGACTGAAATAGCAGTACTTGGAGCCGAGATATTTGCTTGGGTTGTCGTTAACTATTAATGCCCAAAATTGCGAGTGGCAGATCTTAAAACTATGCCTTATACATTAGTGTTGCATGCTCACTTACGACCACATGCAAGATGACCTACCGAAAAAGTTCATGTTGAAGTCCTCCCACGAGTGGGTGTCATGGTCAATCATGATGACCAAGTACTCTGCTTTGTCCGTCAGACCACGCATGCGCATGGTGATGAGCAATGTCTGCAGGTCCCGGTAGTTGCCCAAATACACGTAGACTGCGGAGTTGAATGTTATATTTATTATTAGCATAAAGAAAAGTGAGTGTGTGGCTCCAAGGTCTCAGCATTGAATGTGATAGCAACAAATTGAATTATACAAAGTATGACCAACACCTATCTCATTTAAGAGCTGGTCAGTTGTAACGCTACAAAACGCCGGCAAACGAGAATACGGCCACTACAGTGAGCGAATCAAATTTTAGAATAAAGAAAAGTTGGGGCTTGGCTCCAAAGTCTCAGCAGTGAATGCAATAACAACAAATTCAAATGTTATACAAAGTACGATTAGCACGTAACTCATTTAGGAGCTAATCAACTGTAACGCTTCAAAACTCCTGCATACGAAAATACGACCACTTCAGTGAGCCAATCACAGTTCGAGCTGTGCATCGCTTCAAGGCACATATCACGCACAGAGCTATGAAATGTCTACTGATACCCTCTAGAGATATATGGTATGCACTGCCATGAACGACCACACCCTGTAAGTCAAGTACGTTTCCTCCAAAAGGCCATAGCCCAACCTCAGGCCCACATCTACAGCACACAATGAAAGACGAGCGGGCATACGCTCCTTGCTTGAGAAGCAATCAACAACAGGCCTTGCATGCGAGGCGACACTTTACCATGTGCACTTTTTACACGACCAAGATGCCGACTATTTCAATCTTTACTTCAGCTGCAACAACACCAGCGCTCGCACACTTTTACACCCACTCAAATACTATACGTGGGTTAACATTATTGATGTTTACTTTATATGAAAAAAAAGCTATAGGTGTGGGCACTAGGAAGGGGGGGGGGGCACCGCCCCTCCCAAGCCACCTAAAAGGAGGGGGGCACAAAATTTGCCCCCCCCCCCCCCCCTTGGCTTGGGCGCTGCGAGAAACCATGCCTCCCCATTCCCACTCTGATGGGGAAGGCTGCACATGCCTCTAATAAATGACGGTGAAGAAACGCACTGGCCGAGCGGGTCCAATAAACAAAATTTACAGCTTTGCCGCAAAGGCAAAGGCAATGCACACGATAGCGACAAATTGGAAGGTCACGCGAATAATGGCAAGCAAATCGAAACGTGTCCTGCGCTTCTCACGCACAAATGACGCGCGAAACGTACTCACAGGTACAGATGAACGCGAATAAGCGTCTCAGTTGCTACTTCGCTGTTTCTGAAAAGCGCGCCCTTTTCACAAACAAAGAGACTGCAGCGAGTGCAGTGACCTCTGTGCCCCGGGTAACTACAACAGAATCGTTCCGGCTAAAGCCCAAGGCGAAGGATTCTCCCTACCGCGAGATAAGCACGCGCACGCCTGAGCGTCCACGCTCCTTTCCGCGGGGCAAAGTACCTGTGGGAAATCAGCGATCCGGCGACGCGCGCTCCTTGCGCCATCTCGCTGGTAATACTGCAAACGCGATAGTTCCCCCGAGATGCAAATAGCAAGCGGCAGCTTGCCTTTTGAACGTTGAAGGAGGTGCTCCTTCATGGCTCAGTGGTTAACGCCTCACACTAAATTTAGAGATCGGACGTTCAATTCCGCGCGCCGGAGTATTTCTGGACTACTTTTTTTCTTTCTTGCTTTTTCATGTATATATATACATATACATATACGGTGAATGACGGCGGCCACGACAGAAAAAAAGCTTCGGTTTTTCTTGCTCCATTGAAATAACACTACGGTTAACACTACACGAGTTTAAACTAACAAAGAAATGATGGTTCACCACGGGTAAAGCGCTTCGGCCAAGGCCATGTTAAACTAGCGAAAAGTGAGAATGTAGTTTTCGAATTTCGCGCCCGAATTTCTGCGCTTCAACGTGTATGCGAAGAGGCCATTACAAAAGCTTTCTTACAGCGAAGCTCTTCAAGATTACTTTGTGCTGTGGGCGTCATTGACGTGGTCGCGCTTAAAAAAAAAAAAAAAAACTCACAGTTTGGAATTATGGCAAAATGAGAGAGGTAGGAGGGTGCGCGCCCCGTGTGACACGCCCTGCATGCATAACACCATAAACCACGGAAATCAATGTTACGCGGAGGAAACGTGACCTTGGTATATTTTTTGAAGGAGTGAAGCTCCTTGAGCGCGCACTCCAGCATCGTCGTCGAAGCTTCCTGCGCCGGGCAAGCGAGCCGAGCAGGAGAACAGCTGCGCACTGCCGGTGCAGCGGGACCGCAGGCGGGGGGCGGCAGATAACAAGCGCACACCCACTGTCGAACGCAGCTGACGCCCTCTCTACCCGCCCACCCTTCCGCATACATCGAAGCCAGCAGCGAGATAAGGCGCACAGTCTTCTGCATCCCATTTCTAATTACCTTCGCTGATCGGTCACATTCGTAAAAGGAACTCCTAGTTTTATCGAGCGAAAAGCTGCGTAGTGATGACGATAAAGATATGTACAAATTTTGTACGCATAGTCATATGTCAAACAGTCGCATATGCTTCCTACTCGATGCCAAAAGCCACATGGGTAAACACTAGCAACACAAGAAATGTTAAGGTGATGCCTTGTGCTCACGAGGATGGTAGCCTTGGAAAACGCTACCTAAACTTCAATGGTAGCACTTAACCAAAATTGGCCTTCACCATTCGTGGCACCTGTGTCATGGAAATACATATGTATTTATTACAAAAGTAGCAAAACGCTGAAACCCCAACTGACTCTTCACCAACATTCCGAATGCATACCGTCTTATTCCAAACCAATTTCGAGACTCTTCGTGGGTCTGTGGTAGAATACTTTATTGGTACGCGGAACGCTCGACGACTTGGATTCCTGGACTCCGATTTCTGCTGTTTGCATCCGTCCAAACGACGCTTCCAATGCAATTTCTCTTAAAGCTCTCACATTTGAAATACCAATGTCTGTTTTCGCCATTCCACTGTCAACTGTCTGACCCGTGTGGCACATACCCACATACCTGGGGGGACATACCCGCCTACAGCTGCCCATGGTATACGGGCTGCTGTATTATTTGAGGCCCACGGGTATGCGTCATACGTGTGTGGAGGAAAACGCTTGACCGCGTACGTCACCGGCTTATCACGTTGTTCATGCCATGATCAACCCAACATGCATAAGCTTCAAATTCCCTCACCCTCGCCTACTAATTTGGGTCTATCCCAAGTAAAGACATGAAGACAGCCCTGAAAATATACATGCATGTTTAAAATGCCTGAAATTCGCTAACGAACGATTTGCATATAAAAAAGAACCATGACAGTTCACGAAAGTGTCTAGGTACTTGCCACTAGGAAGCGCCAACAAGATCTATGACGTCACAGCGACTGTTCTCAAGATGGACGTCGCTGACTGCATTTTGTTTGGGAGACCTAATATAAGAGACATGCTTCCGTAATTTTTAAAGTGTATCTTAACGCGAAAAAAATTACGCCAGCACAATAGCGCGAATCACGACAGAACATAAAACTAGTAACAGTGCCTAGAACATATTAGACCAGTAGCTACAGGGATACCGTGGACTAGGCATCCCTCAGTCCTATTGTTTGTGAAGCCCTTCAGATGCTCCTTATCAATGCCTCTCACAGTAAAGATATCAATGAACGTTTCCCACCAGAACCTAACAAGTTCTAGGCACTGTTAGAACTTCTAGGACAACAGATGAGGCTTGCAGCCTATAAGAGAAATATATCTGCCGAGAAAAGAGCATTGATGCTGAGCATTCGCATTGCCGTGAAGCTTTGCACCCCTAAATGGAGGCCCTGCGAGCGCCTACAGAGGTAGTTGAGTTTTCGATTTAGTCCCAACTTTTATCCAATACAGAAGCAACAACTCGGTAAAACTGCGTTTATTAAGTCAGAAAAAAATGAAATTAATTGAGGATAATATACGAAATAACATCGTTTGTAACAGAACCAGTAGCTTCCCCTGTCGTGGCCGCTCAGTGCCTTGCCTGACAGCCACGCTCGTGCCAGTGGGTTTCCACATCTTCGAGGGTGAACAACAATCACCGTGCCACGAATTTTACGCTTCACCTGCTGAATGGCTGAGAGGAAGCTGCCGCACACTGAAGGCATGACCCTCAAGAAGCATTTGAGGCC
This sequence comes from Rhipicephalus microplus, assembly GCF_043290135.1. Classification (NCBI taxonomy): domain Eukaryota; kingdom Metazoa; phylum Arthropoda; class Arachnida; order Ixodida; family Ixodidae; genus Rhipicephalus; species Rhipicephalus microplus. The sequence goes on along the minus strand of NC_134706.1, from coordinate 30,891,254 downwards.
CTGCTGGAGCTGCGCTATTTGGACGCACACTGCAACTCGGGCAAAAGCCGGCAGCACGCCACATTCCAGCAGGACACAGCACGTTTGATGCCTGCTGGAACAGCTAATTGCAAGGAGGGTTCAGTGGTGCCTGGCTTCTGGCTTCTTTGTTTCGTAGGTGTTGACGTTGCCTACCTCCTCTCTAACCACGACAGAGTGGGCAAGGACAACTGCTCGTCCACCACGTAGAAACCAGACATGGCCTGCCATCATCACGTAGCGCCTCCCGGTGTCGCTGGGTGCAAATCCAATGAAACCCGGCAGTGATTTCGTGCAGGACGTAAGATGGGCGGCCGCATTCGTCTTCGTCAAGATCGCCGTGTTGGTCGTAGCAGACGAAGGCGTACGGGTCTTGATGCGACGCTCAAAGTCCTGGCCACCGGTTCCTAAAGGGGCGCCTTCCAGGGTCACCAGGACCCGTGGTGAAGAACGCAGCCGATACGGAAGCAGGACGCCTTGGTATATGTGCCCGACATCACCCGATTCAATGAGAGCTTTGGGCTCTTGCTCCACCCTTACAGTCACGACTGCGGAAGCGCTCGAGGCCCGCCAATCCTCGTTATCCGAAGCCCCGGCGGTGTCTGACGATGACCGAGCATTGATGTTCCGACTCGACGACGTCACAGGAGTCGCCCGAAGCTGGTCGCCTCGAAAGGAGCGGCGGCAAACGGGGCGATTCCGTCGCGCTTCGGGGAGAGTCGCACCAACGCTAATCTTGATCAGCTTCCTGCGCGTCGTCGTGAGAAGGGCGAAGAGATCTGCAAGGTTTGCTCGCGCACCGAACGGCAACGGCGAGTCACTGGACCCAACGCGTGTCGAATCGAACAACGACCGCGTCAACTTGAACTTTTCTCCCTTCCTGGAGCGATTCTGAGCAGCAGCGATGGTTGCCATTGCTCGAAGCTGGCCAGGACTAGTGATATAGAACGAACGAATCGTCTCGGGGGCCTTGGTACCGACAACCAAGGTTGCGAAGGAATATGCGGAACGATATGGCCACGAGCTGGACAGAGCTCGAGCCCAGAACACGCATCGAGAAATCCAGCCAGCGAATGCCACCGAGGCGCATCAAATGCGTGAGCACGAGGCGGACGCGTGTGCTCGTGGAATTGGCGACGATGATTTGCATGGCAAGCCGTGAACATTAAAGTTTCCATTTTGAAATTATGTATGGAAAGATGCGATCGCAAAATGAAATTAAGTGTACAGGACAAGCTACAGGTATGATGCCATTAAGTAAGGAGAAAAAGTTGAGAGACTCAGGGCGGATCGAAGGGTAAATCGGTCGTCTTGGCTTCAGCATAACAACTCGAGGACCAGTCCATGCGTTATACTCAAATATCTCGTGTTTTATAAAAAAGCTTCTGGATTTCATTTTGTGAAATTTTCACCAAGCAATAAAGAAATACTGATACAGTTCTTGTGTTTGCGTCCTTTGTAGGTCGCTTCATCAAATAAATGATCGGTACGGTGTGAAGAGCGTACGGGCATATTTAGGGAGGGAAAGAGCAAGTGGCAATTCTTGGCCAATCACTCGGAGCCGGTGAAAGCGATATCTGCAGGACATCATCAAGATGATAACGATCATGATCATTACCAACATCACCGCCACCGCAGCCATCGGTTCACAACATTGGGGAAAACAATACTCCTGCCACCTCCTCGAAAGTTTGGCCTGGAGTTTACAGAACCGGTTAATTTCTTTTTTGGGCCACAACTAAGGCATACAGCTACAGCGACGTTTTCTTCGCCAACTAGGACTTTATCGTTGAGACTGAGAGAATGTAATGTAGAATTCTTCTGTTTTAAATTAGTCATCGACTAATAATGGGCGATGTGAATGAATATAATAGGTAACTGCAGCATGTAGAAATGGTTCTACCGATTATAACGGAAAAAATCCACCCGCCAACCGATCCACGGTATTGTATGGGTATGAGCCATGATCAGAGGACAACGACGACCGCCAGCTCTCGTGCTTTGCTTCCACGAGACTGGCCAGCATTCGGCAGCTGGATCTAGATCTAGGCGACAAGACAAGGCAAAGCTGGATCTCTAGATTCACCGTCGGATTACCTGCTCCATGCAGCTCACGGATAGAGAGTTCCAGTTCTTCCATCTGAACCCCGATAACAGTAGGAACGCTTCCGAAACATCCGCTTAAACGACCGCAAGCCTGGCCAACATCAAGACATGTCAACCATCGCTGCCATGAAGCGCCGCAGGTGGAAGCTTCGAGATGACTCCATCCTTCGCAATCCGACAAGCGACGCTTCCAGAAGCCGTCTCTCCAACAGGCAAGCAAACCTTCCAGAACTCTTCGCCCTTTCCACAACGCAGCCACCGAACGCTGATCAAGGGTAAAATTATCGCTGCGACGTTGCCGAATACGCGACACTAACACCGGATCTTGGCGCCTTTCATACGATGGGCTTTTCAGCAGTTAGCCAAGCAAGAATTGGCGTTGGAAAGGTCGACGCTCCGCCATTATTATTGAGAAACTACGAGTGCTCAGAAAAGGGAAAATACAACGCAAGCTCATACGGTGTCGCCACTGGAGAGGACCGAGTCATCGTGGTTGAAAAACCAGAATGGAAGGTTCCCACAGAATCGGACACGGTCGGGAGGAACGCGAGAGGAGTCCTGCCAGAGAACGGTTCGTCTCGGGACCTACTAGTACCTACAGGTACCGGGATGATTGGTCCTGAAATATACGACCTAGCGATCGACTACAAGTTTTCCCGGCAAGCTCAGAAGATTCCAGAAGGCGCGCTGGCAGCTGTGAACTTGAGGCCGATATCGGGAATACTCCTCGAGGTCAGGTTCTTCCGCGGCTCCCACCAATATTCCGACGCGAAGAATATGACTGCCTCGACCGGTCGCGACCGTGCTCGAACGACACCGACCGCACGTACCAGGAGGCTGGTGATGACGGAACTCTGCGCACTGCTTCCTGGTCGTCGAGGTGCGGTTGCGTGAAAGAAAGAACCCTCGCTTACTCGTCGGCATGCCCTGCACACCATGGAGCGAATATGCAATGCACGCACCTTTGGACTGCAAGAGGGGGACTATTTTTTCGCCGAGGCCGTAATCTAGGCTGCGGATGCGCGACGCACAAATCGCAAACCTCAACGAGAGACAGGAAGCCCTTTCGAGAGATCTAGGCCGCTAGCTGTAAGCTGCTTCGGTGGGAGGTGACGGCACTGCAACGTACAGTGCAGCGAAGGTGTGCCACGAAGTCGAAGAACACTGCTACCACCATCGCGAAAAGGGGAAGCCCACCGGCCCACAAAGAGCAGACGCCGATGATAGTGCGAAAGAGAGAGGTGACGGAGCGGATGTTTCGGCTAACCCTTCCCAAGACCGAAGAGAAGCCGTCATCGACATCCATTCATACCCGGCAGATAAAGAAGTTCGGCAAAGAGACTGACGCAGGCAGCAAATTTCAGATAAACTGCACAGCCGTAAGAGGGACGCCGGTGCTGTTCCTTGTTCGGGCGCAGTCTACACGCGATGCAGTCACCTGGGATTGCCTACTCGATGAGAAGAACCGAGCAGATTACGAAGACAGCGCGGATGAAGATGCAAAAGCCTGAATACACTATCAACGGAATCGGCACACGAGTGGACTACTCTCAGGTGGATTAAGCAGAGAAGCTTGTCCAGCTGAAAGCCATTCTGCGAAATTCCGCACGCACGTGGCGACCGGGCGTCAGGGGACTAACCTCGTTGAAGGAGCGTTGATTGGCGCGTATAGGACTAGTTGTCGATTTGTGCTTTATCTTACGCTACCGACGATTAAAACGTATTGTTTGGCTATTCTCGCTGTATTTTGCCGTGTTACGGAGGTGCGGACGCAGCTTGATGATTGATTAATTGATTGATTGATATGTGAGGTTTAACGTTCCAATACTACCATATGCCTACGAGAGACGCCGTCGTGGAGGGCTCCGGAAATTTCGACTACCTGGGGCTGTTTAACGTGCACCCAAATCTGAGCACGGGCCTACATTTCCGCTTCCATCGGAAATGCAGCCGCCGCAGCCAGGATTTGATCCCGCAACCTGCGGCTCAGCAGCCGAGGACTTTAGCCACTAGACCACTGCGGCGGACGCGGACGCAGCTAACCGTTGCGATGATCTGGAAGATCGGCAAACTGCTTCATTCACAGATGCACATAAGTTGCATTGTGCGCCGTCAGCCGTTCATACGACAGACCATAAAAAAGGAAAGAGGAAACCTGAAACGTAGGTGTTCGATCGAGCGCCTTGAGACCCACCTCATTAGAGCAAAAAAAGGGGGAGGGAAAGCTGTCGGAAATTAAGAAGGAAGCGAATGCCTCCTCATTTGTGTTCTTTTTTTGCGCAAATTAGCTATGTTCAGAGGCATGCTATAAGCGCTACGTTTAGGATATACGTGCCCCCTTCACTTACGAAAGCATCAGCCAACGCGTACGAGTACTAGTCTCTGTGGTGGTTCAAGGCCGAGTCCTAATAAGCGAAACCCGTGCCAATCGCGATAAGCACGCTGGTGCTTGTGCACAAGCAAAAAGAAACGGGGGAGTACACATCCTCAGCTCCAAACACTTCACAACAGAGGACAGTGCGCGCTTTTACGATTTGGAAATCATCTTCATCAATTCTTATCAATGGGCAAAAAAATTGGCCCCGTATCTGTATGTCGATCTGCAAATGTCGTCGAAAGACGATAGTCTTGCGTGTGGAGAGACTGAACAAGACATTTATTATGTTCTGCGCAAGAAAATCGGTGAATGGTATTCTGGAGGCACTACGTTAGAGTGCCTCGATTGTGCAGCGGAGGCGAATGAGCGCATCAAGTCCCGTCACACTTGAGACATGAGCGCCATCTGGCAGTTTTCTTAGAAAACAAAGTGCGTGGCTCTGAGACGAGTGTGCGCGCCAATCTCAGAGGTGATAAGGTGTAGAACGCAAGGCGACGGGCAGGTGCCACCACCGTGTCGTCTTAGGGAAACGTTGGAAACACTCGCCTTTTCGTGCAAGCGTTGCATGGTCAGCACAGCGTGATAAACGCTACGGTCCTTAGAAAAAGGAGTTTAGCTTGTACGTATACTTCCTTACGTTAACATGTTACCGGATACTGGTTCGTGTTGGCCATCTAACCGGAAAGGTTATCTTTCAACGTTTTAGCTCCTTATACGCAAACGGTCACGTACGTACGTAAACGCGTATGCATTTACGTTTTCGCAAACCATCAATGGTGATGCTAACTGCATATTAACTGCATTTTACTTACATATGATTGAGTCAGCATTGTGGCGAAATCGCGAGACGTGCTTTTAATGCGTACAGTATCCTCGTATGCACAAAGGAGTGAAAAATACAAGGCTACTGCAACGATGGTACCGACATCTTGTGACAATTCATGCAATTAGAGTCATGAACACGTTGGCTTACGCGTAATGTTTTTGAGGTAAAAATGATTAAAAAGGTAACTCATTTGTAATAACGGCGCAGCGCGTTTTTTGCAATGCACGATGTTTCTGCAATAACAATTTTGTGATTACCTGGTTCACTATTGCCCCGCTGGATGGCACCACCTATCCAGCTAGTCGGGAATTCACACATTTACGGCGTTTATGTCCCAGACCATTTCAGTTTTGGTAATCCGGCTGAAACAATGTAATGGACATTGGCGCTCGCACTTCGGCTACTTCTGCTTATAGTAAATCCATGGTTCGAGTCCCCACAATGCGGATACCACGTGTTTCTACGAACGAAGGTGGATTTGCGAAATAAGGCTAGAAACGTAAAGAAAGGAAAACTTTTAAATCCGATCCGGTGGGAAACGTAAAGGTTTACGTTCCGTAAAGACTCGCACATGCGCAGATTCTATCTGGTATCCGGTAACAAAGTAACGTAGAGAAGTATACGTACAAGCAGAAACTCCTTAATTACTTAGGTGCGCCTTCTGTAGTAAAAGACGTACATGCAGAATATATTAGTGTTGGTATGGTGCCTCACACATGCGCAATATTCTCTCTTTTTTTAACAATCGTACAAATACGAACGCTTAAGCTTGAGCGACATTGGTGGGCGCTGCGGTTGGGGTCGGCCAGTTGGTGTATCCACTGGTGCCGTTTAGAGTACCCGGTACCGTTAAGAATGGACAAACAGACAAATTAACAGACAGACAGACCAAAATCTTTGCGTAGAAGGTCCCCAAGAAAGACTATCGTCTTTAATAAAAAAAGTCACAGTTTGGGATTATGGCAAAACAAGAGAGAGAGGGGGGTGCGCTCCCCGTGTGAAACGCCCTGCATGGCTAACACCATTACCCACGGGAATCGATGTTATGCGGAGGAAACGTGACCTTGGTATATTTTTTGAAGGAGTGAAGCTCCTTGAGCGCGCACTCCGCCGCCGTCGTCGAAACTTCCTGCGCCGGGCAAGCGAGCCGAGCAAGAGAACAGGTGCGCACTGCCGGTGCAGCGGGACCGCAAACGGGGGGGGGGGGGGGGGGCGGCGGATAACACGCGCACACCCGCCGCCGAGCGCAGCAGACGCCCTCTCTACCCGCCCACCCTTCCGCATACATCGAAGCCAGCAGCGAGATAAGGCGCATAGTCTTCTTCATCCCATTTCTAGGTACCTTCACTGATCGGTCGCATTCGTACGAGGAACTCTTAGTTTTATCGAGCGAAAAGCTGCGTAGTGATGACGCTAAAAGATATGTACAAATTTTGTACGCATAGTCATATGTCAAACAGTCGCATATGCTTCCTACTCGATGCCAAAAGCCACATGTCTAAACAATAGCAACACCAGAAATGGTACAGGCCGATAGCTTGTGCTCACGAGGATGGTAGCCTTGGACAACGCTAAGAAAACTTCAATGGTAGCACTTAACCAAAATTGGCCTTCACCATTCGTGGCACCTGTGTCATGGGAATGCATATGTAGTTATTACAAAATTAGCAAAACGCTGAAACCCCAACTGACTCTTCACCAACATTCCGAACGCATACCCTCTTATTGCAAACCGATTTCGAGACCCTTCGTGGGTCTGTGGTAGAATACTTTATTGGTGCGCGGAACGCTCGAGTTCGATTCCTGGACTCCGATTTCTGCTGTTTGCATACGTCCTGACGACGCATCCAATGCAATTTCTCTTAAAGTTCTCACATTTGAAATACCAAAGTCTGTTCTCGCCATTCCACTGTCAACTCTCTGACCCGTGTGGCACATACCCACATACCTGGGGGGACATACCTGCATACAGCAGACCGTGGTATATGGGCTGCTGGAATAATTGAGCTATACGGGTATGGGTCATACGTGTGTGGAAGAAAAGGTTTGACAGCGTACGTCTCCGGCTCATCATGTTGTTCATGCCACGATCAACCCAACATGCATATGCGTCAAAATCCCTCGCCCTCGCGTACTAATTTAGGTTTATCCCAAGTAAAGACATGCAGACAGCCCTGAAAATATACATGCATGTTTAAAATGCCTGAAATTCGCTAACGAACGATTTGAATATAAAAAGAACCATAGTAGTTCACGAAAGTGTCTCGGTACTTGCCATTAGGAGGCGCCATCAAGATCTATGACGTCAGGGCGACTGTTCTCAAGATGGACGTCGCTGTCTGCATTTTGGTTGGGACGCCTAATACAATAGACATGCTTCCGTAATTTTTAAAGTGTATTTTAATGCGACAAAAATTACGCCAGCACAATAGCGCGAATCACGACAGAACATAAAACTGGTAACAGTGCCTAGAACATATTAGACCAGTACATACAGGGATATCGTGGACTAGGGATCCCTCAGTCCTATTGTTTGTGAAGGCCTTCAGATGCTCTTTATCCGTGCCTCTCACAGTAAACATATCAATAAACGTTTCCCACCAAAACCTAACAAGTTCTAGGCACTGTTACAACTTCTAGGACAACAGATGGGGCTTGCTGCCTATAACAGATATATAGCTGCCGAAAGAAGAGCATTGATTTGAGCATTCGCATTGCCGTGAAGCTTTGCACCCCTAAATGGAGGCCCTGCGAGCGCCGACGGAGGTAGTTGAGTTTACGATTTAGTCCCAACTTTTATCCAATACAGAAACCACAACTCGGTAAAACTACGTTTATTCAGTCAGAAAAAAATGAAATTAATTGAGGATAATATACGAAATAACATCGTTTATAACAGAACCAGTAGCTTCCCCTGTCGTGGCCGCTCAGTGCCTTGCCTGACAGCCACGCTCGTGCCTGTGGGTTTCCACATCTTCGAGGGTGAAGAACAATCACCGTGCCACGAATTTTACGCTTCAGCTGCTGAAGTGCTGAGAGGAAGCTGCCGCACACTGAAGGCATGACCCTCTAGAAGCATTTGAGGCCACGCTGGATCTGTGCTACTTGGACGCACACAGCAACTCGGGCAAAGGCCGGCAGCCCGCCACATTCCAGCAGGACACAGCACGTTTGATGCCTGCTGGAACAGCTAATTGCAAGGAGGGTTCAGTGGTGCCTGGCTTCTGGCTTCTTTGTTTCGTAGGTGTTGACGTTGCCTACCTCCTCTCTAACCACGACAGAGTGGGCAAGGACAACTGCTCGTCGACCACGTAGAAACCAGACATGGCCTGCCATCATCACGTAGCGCCACCCGGTGTCACTGGGTGCAAATGCAATGTCACCCGGCTGTGACTTCGTGCAGGACGTAAGATGGGCGGCCGCATTCGTCTTCGTCAAGATCGTCGTGTTGGTCGTAGCAGACGAAGGCGTACGGGTCTTGATGCGACGCGCGAAGAACTGGCCACCGGTTCCTAAATGGGCACCTTCCAGGGTCCCCAGGACCCGTGGTGAAGAACGCAGCCGATAAAGAAGCAGGACGCCTCGGTCTATGTGCCCGACCTCAACCGATTCAATGAGAGCCTTCGGCTCTTGCTCCGCCCCCACAGTCACGACTTCGGAAGCGCTCGAGGCCCGCCAATCCTCGTTATCCGAAGCCCCGGCGGTGTCTGACGATGACCGAGCATTGATGTTCCGACTCGACGACGTCACAGGAGTCGCCGGAAGCTGGTCACCTCGAAAGGAGCGGCGGCAAACGGGGCGATTCCGTCGCGTTTCGGGGAAAGTCGCACCAACGCTAATCTTGATCAGCTTCCTGCGCATCGTCGTGAGAAAGGAGAAGAGTTCTGCAAGGTTTGCTCGCGCGTCGAACGGCAACGGCGAGTCGCTGGGCCCACCACGCGTCGAATCGAACAACGACCGCGTCAACTTGAACTTTTCTGCCTTCCTGGAGCGATTCGGAGCAGCAGCGACGGTTGCCATGGCTCGAAGCTGGCCAGAACTAGTGACGGAGTACGAGCGAATCGTCTCGGGAGCGTTGGTACCGACAACCAAGGTTGCGAAGGAATACGCGGACCGATATGGCCACGAGCTGGACAGAGCTCGGGCCCAGAACACGCATCGAGAAATCCAACCAGCGAATGCCACCGAGGCGCATCAAATGCGTGAGCACGAGGCAGACGCGTGTGCTCGTGGAATTGGCGACGATGATTTTCATGGCAAGCAGTGAACATTCAAGTTTCCATTTTGGAATTATGTACGGAACGATTCAATCGCAAAATAAAATAAAGTGTACAGGACAAGCTACATGTATGATGCCATCAGGTAAGGAGAAAAAGTTGAGAGACTGAGGGCGGATCAAAGGGTAAATCTGTTGTCTTGGTTTTAGCATAACAACTCGAAGACCAGTCCATGCGTTATACTCAAATATCTCGTGTTTTAAAAAAAGCTTCTGGATTTCATTTTGCGAAATTTTCACCAAGCCATAAAGAATTACTGATACAGTTCTTGTGTTTGCGTCCTTTGTAGGTCGCTCCATCAAATAAATGATCGGTACGGTGTAAAGAGGGTACGGGCCAATGTAGGAAGGGAAAGCGGAAGTGACAATTCTTGGCCAACCCCTCGGAACCGGTGCAAGCGATATCTGCAAGACATCATCAAGATGATAATGATCATGATCATTACGAACATCACCGCCACCGCAGCCATCGGTTCACAAGATTGGGGAAAACAATACTCCTGCCACCTCCTCGAAAGTTTGGCCTGGAGTTTACCGAACCGGTTAAATTCTTTTTGGGGCCACTACTAAGGCATACAGCTACAGCAACGTTTCCTTCGCCAACGAGCACTTTATCGTTGAGACTGACAGAATGTAATGTAGAATTATGTTTTAAATTAGTCATCGACTAGTAATAGGCGATGTGAATCAATATATTAAGGAACTGTAGCATCTAAAATGGTTCTACCGAAAATAACGGAAAAAATTCACCCGCCAACCGATCCACGGTATTGTATGGGTATGAGCCATGTTCAGAGGACAACGACGACCGCCAGCTCTCGTGTTTTGCTTCTACGAGACTGGCCAGCATTTTTTTCTTTTTTTTCTGACATCGCGCCAAATTAATTTCACAGTCAAAACACAGTAATCATATTCTCCTAATCTAGAAAATCTATAGGTATTTACTTGCATTAACTACCGGCTTCGTGGCCAATCCCCCTTAGAGGGTGAGAGCAACAAAATAAAGGAACAAGCAAGCAAGCAAGCAAGCATTCGCCAGCTAGATCTAGATCTAGGCGACAAGACAAGGCAAAGCTGGAACTCTAGATTCACCGTCGGATTACCAGCTCCACGCAGCTCACGGACAGAGCGTTCCAGTTGTTCCATCGGAACCCAGATAACAGTACGAACGCTTCCGAAACATCCGCTTATACCACCGCAAGCCTGGCCAACATCGAGACATGTCAACCATCGCTGCCACGAAGCGCCGCAGGTGGAAGCTTCGAGATGACTCCATCCATCGCGATCCGTCAAGCGACGCTTCCAGCAGCCGTCTCTCTAACAGGCAAGCAAACCTTCCAGAACTCTTCGCCCTTCTCACAACGCAGCCGCCGAACGCTGATCAAGGCTACAAGCGTCGCTGCGACGTTCTCGAATACGCGACACAAACACCGGATTTGGGCGCCTTTCAAACGATGGGCCTTTCAGCAGTCAGCCAAGCACGAATTGGCGTTGGAAAGATCGACGCTCAGCCATTATTATCGGGAAACTACGAGTGCTCAGAAAAGGGAAATTACAACGCAAGCTCATACGGTGTCGCCACTGGAGAGGACCGAGTCATCGTGGTAGACAAACCAGACTGGAAGGTTCCCACAGAATCGGACACGGTCGTAAGGAAGGCTAGAGGAGTCCTGCCGGAGAACGGTTCGCGTCGGGACCTACTAGCACCTACAAGTACCGGGATGATTGGTCCTGAAACATACGACCTAGTGATCGACTACGGGTTTTCCCGGAAGGCTCGGAATGTTCCAAAAGGCGCGCTGGCAGCTGTGAACTTGAGGCCGCAATCGGGAATACTTCTCGAGGTGAGGTTCTTCCACGGCCCCTACCAACATCTCGACGGCAAAGAATACAACTGCCTCGACCGGTCACGACCATGCTCCGACATGAACCGCACGTACCCGGAGCCTGACGACGACGGAACTCTGCGCACTGCTTCCTGGTCGTCGAGGTGCGGTTGCGTGAAAGAAAGAACCCTCGCTTACTCGTCGGCATGCCCAGCAGACCATAGAGCAAACATGCAATGCACGCACTTTTGGACTGCAAGAGGGGGACTATGTTTTTGCCGAGGCCGGAATCTAGGCTGCGGATGCGCGACGCACAAATCGCAAATCTCAACGAGAGGCAGGAAGCCCTTTCGAGAGATCGGTGGCCGCTAGCTGTAAGCTGTTTCGGTGGGAGGTCACGGCACTGCAACGTACACTGCGGCGAAAGTGTGCCACGAAGTCGAAGAACACTGCTACCACCATCGCGAAAAGAGGACGCCCACTGGCCCACAAAAAGCAGACGCCGATGATAGTGCGAAAGAGAGAGGTGATGGAGCGGATGTTTCGGCTAACCCTTCCCAAGACCGAAGAGAAGCCGTCATCGACATCCATTCATACCCGGCAGATAAAGGAGTTCGGCAAAGAGACTGACGCAGGCACCAAATGTTAGCTAAATTGCACAGCTGTAAGATGAATGCCGGTGCTGTTCCTTGTTCGGGCGCAGTCTACACGCGATGCAGTCACCTGGGATTACCTACTCGACGAGAAGGACCGAACAGGTTACGAAGACAGCACGGATAAAGATGCAGAAGCCTGAATACACTATCAACGGAATCGGCACACGAGTGGACCACTGTCAGGAGGATTAAGCAGAGAAACTTGTCCAGCTGAAAGCCATTCTGCGAAATTGCGCAAGCACGTGGCGACCGGGCGGTAGGGAACTCACCTTGTTGAAGGAGCGTTGATTTGCGCGTATAGGACTAGTTGTCGATTTGTGCTTTATCTTACGCTATCGCCCAAATAAACGTATTGATTGGCTACTCTCGCTGTATTTTGCCGTGTTACGGAGGTGCGGACGCAGCTTGATGATTGATTAATTGATTGATTGATTGATATATGAGGTTTAACGTTCCAATACTACCATATGCTTACGAGACGCCGTCGTGGAGGGCTCCGAAAATTACGACTACCTGGGGCTGTTTAACGTGCACCCAAATTTGTGCACGGGCCTACATTCCCGCTTCCATCGGAAATGCAGCCGCTGCAGCCGGGATTTGATCCCGCAACCTGCGGCTCAGCAGCCGAGTACCTTAGCCACAAGACCACCGCGGCGGGGCGCGGACGGAACTAACCGTCGCGACGATCTGGAAGATCGGTAAAGTGCTTCATTCACAGATGCACAATACATAAGTTGCATTGTGCGCTGTCAGCCGTCCATATGACAGATCATAAAAAAGAGAAAACCTGAAACGTTAGGCGTTCAATCAAGCGCCTTGAGACCTACCTAATTAGAGCAAAAAAGGGGGGGGGTAGGGGGGGGGCAAGCTGCAGGAAACCAAAAAGGACGCGGATGCCTCCTCATTTGTGTTTTTCTCTTTGCGCAAATTATCTATGTTCACAGGCATTCTATAAGTGCAACGTTTAGCATATACATGCCCCCTTCACTTACGAAAGCATTAGCCCACGTGTACGAGTACTATAAGCTCTGTGGTAGTTCAAGGCGGAGTCTTAATAACTGAAACCTATGCCAATCGCAATAAGCACGCTGGTGCTTGTGCATACACAAAAAGAAACAGGGGTGTGCACATCCTCAGCTTAAAACTACGTGGCTCATCGGAGATCGGCTTAATGTCGAGCAGCAGGATCCTTTTAGCTAAGATTTGGTTTGCTTTTCATTCCTCGTATTTCTTGTAAGTTTCTCTCAACTGAGACGTTGTTGCAGCCCTTTGGAGGTCAGGCAAGTCAGAATATTTTGATGTCTTTCTCATCACCTGGCCAAGGGCACTCCCCTTGGCTGGCCTCACTACCGGTCAAGGATTTGCCGCTCGATCCCTTGCTACGCAGTGGAGATAGCTACGTCCCTGTGGCTCTGGTTCCTACAAATGGGGGTTCCATTCCAATGAAGAATCCGAAGGTGATACAAGTGGAGCTTCAGAAAGCCTCGTCGCTTTTCCAGAAAATTACTGAGGTCCGCCAGTTCGGCCGAGGGGGTATCCTGTGTTGCTCTGCAGACCAGGATTGCGTCCGAGAGCTTCTGAATTACTCTGAATTTGCTGCACAGCCGATGAGCCCGTTTATTCCAGCTCATCTTGCATGTACGAAGGGCATAGTCTGTGGGGTGGATACGAGTCTGGCACCTCAAGAAATTCTAGACTTATTTGCTGTGGCTGGGGCAGTTTCAGTCTATCGATGCACCTGAACGACTGATAAAACAAAATCGCCTACTGAATCAGTTGTAGTAACTTTTGCAGGAAGAGTCAGACCAACAAAAAAAAATGGCAGCATATCCACGGAGTGAATGATGGAGAGTGGGGCGAAGCATTCGTCCGTCCATGCGTCCGTCTGTGTGACCGTCCATGCGTCTGTTTGTGCGCCCGTCCCTGCGTTCTTTCATGCATCCGCCCCTGCGTCCGTTCATGCGTCCATCCATGCATCTGTTTGTGTGTCCGTTCGTTCATCTATTGAACACTCCAAGTCCCACCATGTCGCATCTTTTTATCATATATTCCCCATATAGAAGCACCGCCATCCAGCGGACATTCCAAGGACTAAACGAGAGGTGGCACATGCACACTTTCTTACGGCTTGCGCTTCGGGTCCACTTCCCACCTTTAACAACCTCGAGTTCATGGTATATTCTAGTTCACTGTATTCATGGCACTGCGACCAAACGCTCGCTAAACCTTTCGAAAACCAAGGAGGTTACGCCCAGCGAGTATAACGTAGCAACCTTTCCCTGTCAGATAGGGCTCAATTTACATGCCAATGGCTGCTAATGAGAAATGAGAGACAGGAGAATTCGGCTTTTACTTTCTTACGGCTTGCGCTTCGTATCTACTTCTCATTTTTAACCACCTTGAGTTCATTCATGGTATATATACAAGTTCATTGTATTCATGGCACTGCGGCTCAACGCTCGCTTAACCTTTGTAAAGCTAAGGAGGTTGCACCCAGCGAGTATAATGTAGCATCCCTTTCTTGTCCGATAGTGCTCAATGTACATGCCAATGGCTGCATTTGGGGATCGCAGCGTGCGGGTTGACTAAAAGCCGAATGCTCATGTCTCTCATTCCCCATTAGCAGCCATTGGCATGTACATTGAGCACTATTTTTTATTGTTAAACAACGCACAGAAGAAATCTCTCACTGGCACCACCTTGGAGGTCAAGTGTTATACCTATTTCGGGTATGTGCCACTGGTGGTTACATACGAGGGACGCCCAAGCCACGCCATAAGGAGCTTCGCCCCTAAAATAAGGCATGGCCACTAATCTACAAAGTAGAACCACTTTCCCCGAAAACTGCAGTGCTCAAAATGTTGGCGATTCGGCCACAGCATGAAAGGATGCAGATCACAGGCTAGATGTCGTCTGTGTGGAGAGAGACATGACAGCTTCGATTGCAAATCTGATGACCAGAAGTGCTGCTTGTGTAATGGAGAGCTCCCTGCAGACTCCGCTGAATGTGGTGCAAAAGAAAGAGAAATGGGTGTTTTAGAAATCATAGAATGCAGGCGTTGCTCTAGGAGGGAGGCGGTAGCAGAAATGCATGAAAGATCGAAAGGTTACGCAGGCATAACATCCCGGCACACAGAGGCAATGATGCATCGCTCGCAAAGTCGATAACTGAGGCTATCGAAAGGGCAACTGAAAAGGCAATGTAGCGTCTGGCAGCTACTCTTCTTGAAGCCTTGGCTTATATGTTAACACAACAGCTTACACAAATCATTGGTACAGTTTCTGTGCAAAATCGGGATTCGCAAGCTCTGTTGATTTCAAGGGGTACAGAGGTTGAGGCTGAGTCAGAACCTGTGACAGATGATTCAGGAGACTTTACAGATATGGACACAGAATCTCTATGAACTTTGAAATGTAACAGATCTCCCCCTTCTAAAAAGTCTTCTCAGAACCCAAAATCCAAGAAATACTTGTCAAAGAAAGACTTATTTGAGAACCTTTCAAAAAATGATTTCTTGAAAAAAGATCTTCTGGATCGGGCAGTTTCTTCTGCCGGTATAGCATCAAAATAGATTCCCTGAATAATCTGCAGTGGAACTGCCGGTCTATTTGGTAGGCAACTACAGATTTACAATATATTTCTTCGCGAATTTCTCCCGACATAATTGCCATTCAGGAAACCTGGCTAGCTAACGGTAAAAAAAAAAAATGTTACATGAAACATCGATTAATCCAGCTGGATCGGCCGAGTAGAGGTGGCGGTCTGGCTTTCTTAATATCAACTAAATTTAGTCACAGAGCCAAGATATCGTATCAGTGTATGGATACGAATTACGAAATTCTGGTGTTAGACATAACACTACCAGACTGCTCACCTTTCTCTTTTGCAAATGTATACTTTCCTGCAGGAGTTCAAGACACGAAATGCCTCGATATTGTGGTAGCTTCATGCAGAAAAAAAATAGTACTGTATGGTGATTTCAACCCTAGCAAAAATTCTGATAGAGGTCTGAATCAGTCTGGTACAGTTTCCTATAAGTTGTACCAGTCTAGTACCAGACTGATACAAGGTCTTACCAGTTCTTAAAGACATTCATATCGGTCTGATACATTTTCTTACCAGTGCTACCAGTCTCATATCAGACTGATACACAGTCTTCCCAGCGCTACCAGCTTTTGAATAAGTTTGATTGGTGATTTCTATGGCATATATTAGTCTTTAGGTTTTTAGTCTTTTGTTCATTTATCGGATCTTTAAGATGCATTACTGTCATTTTAACGGTACTTCTTTTTTTGAACACACTGCCCACATATATGTCATTGGTCATTTCTGCATGTATATTAGTGTATCAGTGTTTTCTATTGAACACTTGACGACTATTGAGTGAAATATCATGATGACTCAAAGAGTGCAACTGGCAGCTTTTGGATGCGTAGAATAAAATGTACAATGTTTCATGGTGGTGCATATTTGACAAACTGAGCTTTAAATATGCAAAGCAGCTTTCAGTCTAGATGAATGCTTTATTCTGTGTACAAATGGGATTGCAGGTGCCAGATAGCAACACAGTTAATGCTGACAATGATAGATGACGTCTAGAAATTTCAAGATACTAGTATCCAAAGCTTATCAGATGACAGTATAAACATAACTTGAAACAATACAAACAAAACTTCTCATCACAGAGCAATATTAACATAATTTCTAAATTTTAATTTATAGGGCCAGTAAACATTCAAAGGGAGATAACTTAATAATCAGTCCACTACTGTCAAATGAGCTTGCTGATACAATAATTTTTACAAATGGCCTAGATTCGAAAGCCTCGGGTGGTGCTGCAGTTTCTCCCTTTCACAACACAAGCCAATCCCAGCTGTCTCTCCCACATAGTGCTTTGCTTTAATGACGAGCCACTACATTAGTGTCATAATCCATACTGGATGAGATAATTTAAGTAAACAATGAAATGCTTCTTTGAGTAATCATTATTTGACCTCATCATCAAAACTTAATGCCTCGCAAATCTACTGCCAGAAATATTTCAAAGCAAGTTGAGGGGTCTATTGCGCACTTCAACCGCTTTCTTTTTTTTTTTTTTTCTCGTCGGTCCCAACAAGCTGCGCTGAAAACTGCAGGGAGGAATAGCAGTAAAGAAGTGCGATATGTAAGCACACATTATGAGCTAGAGCATGCTTGAAGAAACACAGTAGCTTTTTCGTGTTGCCATTCCCATGTGCGAGTATGACTATGCAATGTTAGATTTTGGACAGCAGTGCCAGCATGTGGCAGCACACTGTGGCAAGAAGCACATTCGATTAAAACGCTGCTCTTGATTTATTTTGGCTATAGGCCAATAGCATGCTTTCAGTTGTTTTACACCACATACAGGCATCCGAAAATTCGAAGTGAGCGCAGTTATCTATATAAAAAAAGTCACTTGCAGCTGCAAGATTCGGCTGATATGTTGATAGCAGCATATGTTATTCACAGGTGTGTCTTCTCAAAAAGCCCAAGTGGTGGCACAGACCTGCTATATTACTTGCCTGTAATCTTCACAAGATTAATAAATCAAAAACCATGTACTAATTAAGGCTAAAGCATTTGACTGCAAAACACACACACGCACAAGAAACTGCCTACCATGAGAAAAGTTTAGTTGTGAAGAGAACAACAATAGAAAGGATCGAGCCAACATTTAGTTGTCCTATCTTGCTAAACTCATATTAGACTGGCTATATATGTCACAAGTTTTAAACAAGTTTGGTACATCAGCAACATAGCAAACACATCCAACTTTCACGTGCAAACACACTGCCACATCCTTCGAGCACAACTTTTTTCTCTGTTTCTGAGCAAATACCAATGTGAGATGGGTTCTTGAATAGTTTTGATGTAAGCCTCACACACATGAGCACACACACAGAGCCTGGCAGTTTATTGACATGCACCAGTGTAAAATACATGCCATTGTTGCATTTAAAAAGTGTCGCTCATGCCAACATTGCCGCGAGCTGCATCTGCAGTCCGGTCGGAATCGTTGAGCGAATTTTCCTCGAAGCCGTAAGTGTCGTCGGGATCAAGATTTTCATTGCTGTCACCATGCGCATCACTCAGACTTCACGTGTCGAAGGCCGCTACTCCAGAACATCAATTACCAGCTAAAGACTGAGGAATGCTCTTGCTGAGTGTAGCTGGTTGGCCGACTGCACCTCCACCACTCCTTGTCCGAGGTACTACATATTGCGATCCAGGCTCCAAATAGCGTTTTTTTTTCTTCTTTTTGATCGAGGCTGGGGTTGAGTTGAATCCATCTCTCGTCGAACTTGACACAAACTTCAAATAGCGCGCTTGATGGTGTCCACGGAAAGTGAGGCTGTGGAACTGACGATTACATCGACCAAGGCTTCACATTTACAACCTGCTTGCTGTGCCTTCAATGTTAAGCACACGGCGCGGATTTTGCCGAAAACTATAACATGTGCCGCGAGATCACGGCGCGAGGTAGTGACTCTACAGAACTCGCGTGGTGAAGGTGTATTGTACTGTGGTCGCCACGGAGGAAGGTGGGTGTCGCCATGGTGGTCGCTGACTGCCATTATGGCTAGATAATTTTAGCCATATTAATGTGATAGATAAATGAATGAATGGATTGATATGGCTGTACCCTTGAAATTGGGCGGCGGCTAACGCCACCTAGCCTAACCAACGGGAATATGGCGACACAGCGCATAACCTCTGAAATTGCCGCTGCGCGCCCGTCATTGCGGATTTGCCATCTCAAAGGCTATGCACAGCGTCACCGTTTCACAGTAATTGCATTCATTGTTTATATATTATTTGCTGTGAGCTCTAAAAAACTACCCTCTAAGGTTGTAAAAACATGAAGTAAATGTTTTTCGAATAAATATTTTTGTTTTCAAAAACTAAATTGCGTTGTGTTGAGGAAGAAGTCGTGAACTCGTGGTTGCATCATGACCTCCGAGGTCGTGGGTTGCATAAACTACTTGGGAGATCCACAAATGGCACTGCCATCGTCATCAATAGCAAGTTCGTGGCGGCCTTGGTGCGTGTGTAGTGCATGTGAACATTGTTGCGTCTCTTAATTGCTCAGTATCGCGCCTGTACATTCGCAATTCTCCAAGATGTTTGGTTTCGCGATGATAATTAAAAATTAATAGTCCCGGGAAGTGCATGTAATACATCAATACGAAGGATACAGGCAATTTTGATCCTCACAAGTGGTACCGGGTGTTCTGGAAGGATAACACACACTGCGGCCACTATCACGCTCAAGTGATTAAGCTTTACGGTAAGTCCGCGCCTCTTGTATTCCCAATACGAAAACAAAAAGGGAGAAGCAGTCGTTCTGAAGTTATTTACTGGTCATATTTTCTTAGGCACCGAGGATGATGCAAGGAATGCAACAGAAAAACGACCATCCATTCCGCAGACCCGATTGCGACTCCTCCGATAGCTGCAGTTCAAATGAAGTGGACAACAAGTCGTTTAAAAAGTAAGTTGCAATTGGTCACACTGCAGCTGATATGCTACTTGCAGCGTAATTATTACCGACAGCCAAGTTTGGCTATCGTTGACATTGCAGCTGATGTGCTACTGCGGCGCAATTACAATCGACAGCCAATTTTGCTCTGCACGTGGTGCCGTGTCACACATGAAGCACCCATGCACTGATATACTCCCCGCCCCCTTAGCGAATATATCAGAGCATCGCTGCTCCACTACTGCGCGGGCGCCGGAACGTCGTATTGAAGGTGTTAGTAAAGTTGCAGTATGCTGAAGAGCTATTTTATTTTATTCTATCGTGGTATGAGCGCAGCTTAGTCACATTTTTTTGTACTATTGTCTGGTTTAAAATTATTTTTGCTTGTGCGGATATAATAGCCCTGTTTGTGCTTGGGAACTAGCAGTGAAATTTGTGTGTTGGGTTGTCTGCAGTTGTAAGAAACACGATGTCAAGCTGCTGTTAAGCAGAAGACAAGGCACGTCAGCAACCGTTTTAAGAAGCAGCAGGGAGGCCTGCTGTTTGCTAATGCTGAAAAAAAGAACAGAGAAAGAGCTTCTGAAAGAAGTGAATATATATGCTCAGAGCTCAAAATACAAAAGCATTAGAAAGAATAAGCCTACTGGAAAATGCCCTTCACAGCAAAAATTTCCAAACAGGTTTATCATTTCTTCATAAGCTGTTGTAACGCACTGCTGCTAGGGTTGTATGCAGCAGCAAGTTGCCCTATTCTTATAGCGTGCAATTTTGCTGAAAAGCAGAATGCAATGTAAGCTCATGGGTGGCAAGAATGCATGCATGTTTTTCTAATCACTTTAAAATGTGCTTTTACAACTTTCACAGTGTGGTGGATATTAAAAAGAACACCACTTGGTCAAAATTTCTTGAGCCCTCCACTACGGCATCCCTTATAATCACACCATGGTTTTGAGATGTGACATGCAACGTATCATTACACTTTAATTGCATATCTCAACTGCATGCTATGTTTATCATATATGTTATTTGACCATGCACACCTAGGATGCTACCGTGACAATTAAGGGTGCAATATACTTTATTTCTGCACACTCTACTTTTTTCATTGCAGCAAAGAACCTTGTCCTTTGCGGGTGTTGCAGCCGCAAGCCTCAAAAACAGAAACGACTTGCACCTTTGCCACCACTATGTGCTGCCACGCTGGAACCACCACAGTGACCACGGACAGCCCTGAAGTAGCCCACTCAAGTGTGAGGGAGGCTGCACTGCTTATCAATTATGTGCCCACTGACAGAGAGGTATCATAAAACTCTAGTATGCTTTGTCTTGAAGATATATTGGTTTGCTTTAATGAGAAAATGTGCATTGACAAACTAATGTGTGCACATCATCTTTGACTTGTTTTATAGGTGCATCGGAGCAAAGGAATTGCCGTTCCCAAGAGGTTGTACAATCACCCCATGGGCTTGAAAAGACAGACCCGTTTTGTTCGTGAGGTGGCCGTTACCATTTTTTATACAGCAGGCCAAGTCGGTAGAAGTCTTACTGGCGCAGCCTCCAATCGGTCTAAAGGGGAGGCGAAATCTCCCTAGGAGAAAGAAACATATGCTGTGTTTTCAGGTAGGTGAAATTTTGCAATCTGACCAAAATTCATAGAAGTTGGTGGCTCCATTTTTGCACGTAATCAGCCGAGGTTTCACTGCCAACTTGTGTTATAATTACTTACTAAAGCTTCAAGTGTAGCTTTTGCCTACTGGAGCTGGGTACTTTTATGCAAGAATCCACAAACTAATTAACTTTTGTTATAATTACTTACTAAAGCTTCAAGTGTAGCTTTTGCCTACTGGAGCTGGGTACTTTTATGCAAGAATCCACAAACTAATTTTAAACAATATTAGAGAGGCAGACTGGTAGCACTCCTACTTATTTCCTTGTCATATTGACTCCTCTATTTAGAGTGCACATAATTGTCGCTTAATAAGTGCCTGTAACTTGCTTTGTTTTTGATCATGCAGATTTCTTCAACCATTTTTTTTGAAGCACACCGTTCTGATTGGAGAGGTTGAGCAAATGAAGAAGCTCCTCAATAAAGCTTTGGCAAACAAAATTATTGACTTTATGAAATCAAAAGATTAACCAAGGAATGGCACATCAAATAAAATATTTTTTGATTTCTGTGTTCATATTTGTGTCCTGCTTGCTCTGATGTAGCGGTGCACCTGCCAGTTGGCTAAGCACCGATTTGCTTGTGGGCCTATCGGAGTAGAATGCTACACTTATAGGCTGGCACACGAGTACTGGTAGACTGATAGACTGGTACACTGATAGACTGGTACACTGATAGACTGGTACACTGATACACTGGTAGACTGATACACTCATAGACTGATACATCTAGAGACTGATACAACTGTCAATAACCTGATAGCCTATCAGTTTTTCTATCAGAATTTTCGCTAGGGGATCCTCACTCTGCACGCGGATGCACTGCTGTTAACGACTACGCACGCGTACGAAGTGTGGAAACGTACCGTAGGGGAAAAAAAATGTGGCCAGCTCCTTTGAGCGGACACCGTTGAAACAAAGACGACAGTGACGTCCCTCTGAGTATGGCTCACCCTCACCCATACTTACGCACCTCTCATTCGTTCAAACTATCCACCGAGCATCGGCGTCACACATCTTGGCGCAGCGCAATGTTTTCCTTTCTTATCGAGTCTCACGCTCTGGCCACACCACAAGACCACGTTACTTACGCCATCAGAGCAGGGTAAGCTTCGACTAGGAACAGCTTCGTTCTATGTACAAAAAAACGAAACAACAAAGACCTACCGACTGGTACGCCAACCAACTGCATTACAACCAACTAGCCTAGTTGTCATCACCATTTGTGCGCCCAACGCATGTGAGTGCTCTTCTCCTCTCTCTTTTCCCATCTTTCCAATTCCCCCATCCCTATCCCCAGTTTAGGGTAGCATACCGGTCGCTCCAGACTGGTTAACATCCCTGTCCTGTTCCTCCTCTTTTGCACTACTTTCCTGTTTTCTTTTTTTTTTTCATCAATGCATAAATATGTTCTCACGGTCCTGATAAAATTCCGCCTCACCGCGGTGGTCTAGTGGCTATAAGGTACTCGGCTGCTGACCCTCTGTCCGCGTGTTCGAATCCCAGCTGCGGCGGCTACATTTTCGATGAAGGCAGAAATGTTGTAGGCCTGAGCGCTCAGATTTGGGGGCACGTTAAAGTACCCCAGGTGGTCGAAATTTCCGGAGCCCTCCACTACAGCGTTTCTCCTAGTCATATGGTAGTATTGGGAAGTTAAACCCCACGTATCGATCTATCAATTTGATAAAATGCCTAATTATGTAAAACTGGTTCCCTCCCCCCCGATGAAAATTAAGCCCGAGAACGATTAATTTACTCAAAAGTGATAGGATTATTCCTTATGCACATTGCGCAAGGGAGCCAATCATGATCAAAAATTCAATCCGGACCAGGCCCGATCTCAATCGAGAGTGACCGTTTGACACTGGTGCATTTGCCCCCCCCCCTTTCTTTCCCCTCAAACCAAGTGCCCGCTTTCACGATGCTCTGATGTACCAGCAGTTGAGGTGATTTGAAGAAAAAGTCACAGTTTCACCGCAAGGGCGAAGCAATGTGTCGCTGAGAACGGCAAGAAGATCGAAACGTGCAGCGCGCTGCTCACGCTCAAATAAAGCACGAAAAGAACACAAACAGGACGAGAGTGAACTAACAACGTTTAGCACTCGACACTTAACGCACTGTTTAAACAAAAACGACGCACTAAACGTAATCACTAGCACAGACGAGCGCGAACTAACAAGCGTCCTAGTAATATTTCGCTATGTATGAACAGCGCGCTCTTTTCGAAAACGGGGCCTGTGCAGCGAGCGAAGTGACCTTTGTGGGCCGGGCAACTATACTCGTCGACAACTTTTCTTGGCACTGAAAGGAAAGCTACGGAGGCGGAGCTTGTGCTTATGTAGCACTGCTCGAAGCAGTCCGTTTTGGCGAACGTCTCGTAACGCTGTGAAAGGTGACGGGCGCGCACCATCAGCGCTTAATCTAGACGGAGACGCCACCTAGCGTTTGAGGTGGATGTAAAAAGGCGTCAATTTCTCACGCGTTCAAAGACGCGAAGTAACAACAGATAATTTCTAAAAGTAATTCGAGCGCGAAAACTTGACACGATCACTCACACACGCACACACGCATGCATCAAACACACAGCGCTCACTTCCAACTGATTTATTCATAGCTCGAAGGCTTGAATATATACAGGACACATTGTGCGCACACACCAAAGAAGGCCAACAGCATACATTATGAAAACGTACATTTAATCAATGTCATAGCCTTAGAGCGATAAACTGAAGTTCGCTTGGTAACAACGAAATTGAAAGGGCGCTTACACAGTGATCTTTATTTTTTTCAATGAAAAACGCCTCTAACACTTCACGTGCAGTTTTACTTGCGCTTCTGCCCAGAATCTTCGTCTCAGAAAATCGTGCGTCACAACCACACGAGATGACATGCACAACCAGGTGCGCATACTTGTCATCTCTTTTCGTTAATTTTTGGGCATGTTCCCTTAATCGGTCATTAATACACCATTCGGTTTGGCCAATGTTCACTTTTCCGCAGGATAAGGATATGGAGTACACAACCCCCATGGAACACTTAACAAAGGCCCTCTCATGTTTCTTCTGACAGCCGCGCTTCTTTCTGTCGCACACACGTTGGCACAGTCTTCCAATTTTTTCTGGTGCGGAAAACACCATCGGTACCCCGTGCCTGGCCGCGACTTTCTTAAGGTTGTGTGAGACCTTATGGATATATGGCACAACTTATGGCCTAATCCTTAAGGGCTGGGTAGCAGTCATCGCTTCCCGTGTTCCACGTTTAAACTTCTGCAGAAGTGATTCAGCAACGACCGAAATGGCCGATCGAGGGAACCCAGCAGCCTCTGGTCGGCTCACCTGATTAAAGAAACTAAGTTTCATGCTACGTGGGCACGACCTTTTTAGTGCTGAATCTAAGCAAAGAGACGCAACGCCCCTCTTCACAATCTTTAAGTGGGCAGAATCGTACGGCAACAGCTGCTTCTCAACACAAGAATGATAAGACCAGCAAAGATGCTCATCGTTCCACGTGAGGCTTAAGTCTAAAAACTGCAGACAAGCTTCTTGAGGCAATTCAACAGTAAAGGAAAGCCCTCATCCTAGTTTTATAAAAACGTTTAAAGTAAAATCAGGGGATGTAAGGTCACCCTGTTTATCTAAAAGAATTAAAAAGTCGTCAACGTACCTAAAAACCTTTAAAACCTTCCCCGCTTTAAAAGCATTGTCCAAATCCCTATCTACATCCGCTAAAAAAATATCGCAAAGGACCGGTGCGACACAGAAATCAATGCAGATTCCTTGCCGCTGAAGAAAGACCGTTTCGTCAAACATAATAAAAGTTGCATTGACATAAAATTCTAAAAGCGATAAAAAGTTGTCTACATTAACGCCCGCGTCATTGATAAAATCGACATCACCATTCTTTTCTATGCAGGATTTTACAGAGGCTAGAAGCTTGTCATGCGGCACGGAATAATACAGATCTACAACATCCACTGAAAAGACGTTGCCTGTGGTAACGCGAGACCGCAAAAAGTCGCACACATCACTTGAGCCCTTCGTACGGAAAAGGTCATTCACCACGAGATTCTTTAGCTTGCTCTGAAGAAATCTGCTAACGTTAATCTGCCAAGACCCTCCTTCTCTAACAATAGTGCGAAAAGGTACATCCGGTTTGTGTGCCTTGGCCGAGAAAAAAAGGTTTAGGTTGCTCCCTTTGCTGTTCTTTATGTCCTTAGCTAACATTGTAAGCCCAGCATTCTTGCAAAAATCAGCGAACTTAGACCCAACGCGAGTCACTCCCAACTTAACTGGGCGGAAGTTCTTCTTGATAGCCGCTAAAGCCTTTTCTTTGTAAGCTCCCTCAGGCATGACCACAAAGCAACCTTCTTTGTTGGCTAGCATTAACGTTAATTTGCGGTTTTTAAAGAACGACACGATCTTATTCAAGCCTTTAACTTTGGGTCTATCTTGATTCTGCGGTGCACATTCCAGGCGAATTTTTCGTTGAGCTAGTTGGTGCATGTTTTACGCAAAGAATAAGGCAGACAGAGACAAACCCTAGAAGCGATATGGACAAACGTGACATGTCAGTGACATGGACGAGAGACATGGATGATGCATTCTTCTATGCTACTTCTTGTGTGCATTTTGATTGAGCCTTATTCCTTCACCAAACATCTGCTTCACTATATCATAATTTCTCACCGCCCCGCCCCCAAATTCTCACTTCTTAGCCCTAAAATTCTTTCTCACTTTAACACACTCACTTTCTAACTATAACGTAACCCCACATGCTCCCTTCCTAACCCTAAAAAACTACCATGCTTTCTAGACCCTGAAGCGTACTCACTGCGCGTTTTGCGGAACGTCTCGTCCAGCATCTTGGTCATGGCGGTCTGGCAGCAGGGCAGCTTCTGCTCGCAGCAGCTCAGGTCAGAGTTGAACACGTTCTTCGAGTTGATGGTGAAACCTTTCTCGTCCTTGATGCGCTTCTGGAGGGACTGCGCCACCGTCTCGTAGCCCTGGGAGTCCTCCTGGACGATGCTGAACTTGCGCCAGTTGTAGTAGCCCAGCAGGGCGGTGACGCTGCGAACGACCTGCGCACGCGCGAAATACACATCGGAACAGCTCGTAACAGATCTGAGCACTAATCGACAACACACAAGAAGAGAGAACGAGCGATCGCTACCGACTGGCTTTGTTCAGAAAAAAACTCCCAAGCATTTACCCGAGGGTGAACATGGTTAAGTGCGAATACACGGGGTGATGCTATGAGGGGTATTTATTAATTCGCACTATTATATTTATTAATCACACTATGGTGCCTTTATCGTGTAATGGTTCCTGGGAATCGCAATTTGATCACACGGGGGAGTTTACGTTAACTCACTGGCGAATGCCAACGGATTTTAACTTTACTCCCCCTCACGACCCGCTCTCGACGGGAGACTGAGAGAGAAGGCGGGCGCGCGAGAGAGAGGGGTGCGCGCGCAGCTGCAGCGAGCGAGGAGAGCGGAGGAGCAAGCGAAGGGGGAGGGGGTATAAGGCGCGTTACTGACCCCGATATCAGCGTCGCGTCCGTGGCTTATTCGGTAGAGCGTCGCGCTGCGGCCCGCCAAGTCCTCTTTTTTTTTGAAAGATAGAGAGAAGACTGCGGACGCCGCCGACGGCGGTGGATGGTTTGGGGTCGCTTATAAAGTGTATTCACACTTAAAAGCGCGTGAATATACAGGCCCATATGCCCCACAGGCGCACCTGCGCAAACATCCAGCAAGAAAAATAAAAGAGAGTAAAAAAATGACAGAATGAAAAAAAAAACCTATCTCAAATTTCGCTCGATCAACTAAAACTCTCTCTTGCAAACATACTGTTTGATTAACACAATCTGTGCCTTTTTTTTTTTTCGCGTATAGAGAGGCTAAAAAAACTCGCGTGTCACGGTGTCTGTCTCCGCTGCAACCCAGCGCCTTCTTATCAGTGAACCGAGATGCACTATCGTGTGCAATGCGAGTTCGAAAGCGTGAGTGGTGCGTGGCCCCGGAAATACAGATAACGTGGTGCGAGGATGGCGCTGCCGAAGCCATAGAGAGGAAAGGAGGGCGCTCTTCCGCCGATGCCACTTTGCTTCCACCCTTTCCACTTTGCTTCCTACAACCATCACTACCAATCGGGGATTCGCTCGCAGGATTTCAAGCTGGACGCTTGTGCTCTCTCCGACGCCAGCGTAGCTCTCGCCGACTGGTTCGCCCTCCGCGGTCTCCCGATGCCGTGCAGCTCTCGCATTGTGGCGCCCCGCCCTTGGATTACTTCGACCGGATCCCCACTTTCCTATCTCCTTCTTTTTTTCCGTCGCTTGCCTGTCTATTTTTTCATCTATTTTCCTTCTATTCTTGTTATGCCCCCTTCCCCAACCCCTATAAGGCACTGCGCCGTGTCGCCTGAAGGCAGACAGAAATTAGGTGCCCTTTTCCTCTTCCTTACAATTACTACCACCACCACCACCGTATACCCGCATGATCGTCGCTGTGAAACGGCAGTTTACCGCGTGTCATCGCCTTCTAGCAATGACAAAACAAAAAAAAGATAAAATTAACCGAAAACAAGGATGCGTATCAAACTGCTCGGCGAACACCATGTAAATGCAATAAAAGCACGGCCTGCGCATCACGACCGGCTATAGGTCACAGCCGATATGTTTGTAGCGGCATAGTCTGCTGGGGTCAACTGGTATTGGCTCAGTGCGCGTTGATGTGAGTTCACATCACCGGTAGCAGCCACTGCGTTTCGCAGCAACGATATCGAGGAGGGAGTGCGAATGGCTAGCGGAAGCGCGCCTCCCTTTCCACTTTGTTTCCGACAGCGGCCGCTGGGGAATAAGCCGGTGTATGCAGGGTTCGAGTATATTCGACGCGCGCTCACGATAGTACAGTCGCACACGGTGCAGTGCCCGAGAACGTCATTGTATGTACACCTTGTCAACGAAAGCTCCCTAAGTGCCGCCATAGAGCTCTTCGAGCTGTTGCTAATATGCACGATTAACCTTTGCTAATATGCACGTTAGCACGATTACATCTTTGTAATAAAAAGTGTTACTATATTCTTTATTATATGACCCGCAGGTCGCGGGTTCGAATTCCGGCTGCGGCGGCTGCATTTCCCATGGAGGCGGAAACGTTGTAGGCCCGTGTGCTCAGATTTGGGTGCACGTTAAAGAACCCCAGGTGGTCAAAATTTCCGGAGCCCTCCACTACGGCGTCTCTCATAATCAAATGGTGGTCTTGGGACGTTAAACCCCACAAATCAATCAAATCAATCAATATTCGTGCGCTTGGACTGACATTTATACCAACGTCATTTTACACCTTGTCAACGAAAGCTCTCTGGGTGCCGCCATAGGCCTCTTCGAGCTGTTGCTATTATGCGCGATTAACCGTTGCTAATATGCACGTTAGCACGATTATATCTTTGAAATAAAAAGTGTTACTATATTCCTTATTATAGCGTTAATCGGTTCGCCTTTGCGTAAAAGCTGTGACTATTTAATTGTTTCTTCCTCAATTTTTCGGTCACAGACAAGATGGTGATATTTTTCGCTCACAACTAACGAAGCCGACACCAGAAATTTTTGTCAAACGAGCTCTTTAACGCTATCAACATTAAAAAAAAAATAGACTACGTGTGCAGACGCAAGCGAGCGCCGCCTATATCTATGACGTCAGGACAAGTTAGCGTGGCAACCTGCAGGGAACAAACATCGCCACCTGCATCTTCATTTCGCGAATTTCTTTTTTCATCAAATGTCTTGTCGCTTGCTTTTGATATTGTGATAGAGTGATTCGCACGTGCCAAACTTGTTATTCTTCGCCTTATTGTCTACAATAAATATGTCTTTAGGAACGCCGTTAGCGATATTTGCAAAGGTCAGGTGCAAAAAACAAAGTGATTGCACGTTAGCGTGTACATGCGAATACGTTATCTGTAAACTCACCAGCCTAGCAGAAGGCACAGTGCGGGCAAAGGTTGTGTTCTCGATGTTCGCTACGTTGGCATCCGAGCATTTCTGTACGAAAGAGACAGACAAAAGAAGTGCACTGATTAGTTTGTTGAACAATGCCGTCAAATTATATATATATATATATATATATAGAATATGAAGAGACTGGCTTCGGTTGCCGTAAAATTAGGGGAAAATAAGTATACGCTTCTAAAAAACTGTTTTTTGGTGACGTTTCGATCGGAGACCGATCTTCATCAGACCCTGATGAAGACCAGTCTCCAATCGAAATGTCACCAACAATTTTTTAGAGGCGTATATTTATTCCCCCCCCCCTTATATATATATCAGATGGAACGTTAGAGAAAATATACGGCACCAAGCCAACGAAAGTCGTATTTTTTTCTACCAAATCAAGGGTGCGCATGATTGATACTATCTCTACTAATTTTATATATACATATTACATGAACAGCTCACATACATGATCGCCCAGCTCCTGTTCTGGATTCACCACGGCACCATCTCGGGGCACATTAACTTTGCTGTTTGTGTGACGTCAGGTCAAGCTATTTACAGTTTTCCATTTTTACATTGAAGCCACGCAAACAGTAGAGACGAAGTTAGTAACGAATACAACCAGCACGTGCTCTATAACTTCGTCTTATTCAAACTTCGGCTTATTTTAACTTCGTCCACGTTGTCTGCACTGCCTGAATCGAGGCATCGCGAGTTTTTTATTTATTTTTTATTTATTTATTAATTTATTTATTTTATTTTCACCAAAACAGATACAATGGCGAAAAACGGGGGAGACGGCAAAAAATGCTGCAGTTATTGCAGCTTGACTAAGCACCGTCCACCCTACGTCAGCAATGACAGGGTGACTTCAATGTATAGGCCGAGTCGTGATCTATAGAGGAACCGGAAGCGCTTCTTCCGAGAGCGCCTTTCAGTCTGTACAAGCGTGTGCGCGCAGGCCAACTTCCGGGACAACGGCGGAAATTGCGAAACCATCTTCGTTCGAAGAAATGACGTCAGAGGAGGAGGACGAAACTGAACTGCCAGTCGGTACGCGTCGTCTCAAGTGTTCTTTCTCGTTGCACACGGCGAGCCGTAATCCAAAGCGAAGTATTTCCGAACCATCGACGGCGCCTGCGCGAAGGACGTCCAATAGCGACGAATATAGGACAGGAAACCCCGGTAATATATATATATATATATATATATATATATATATATATATATATATATATATATATATATATATATATATATATATATATATATATATATATATATATATATATATATATATATATATATATACCAGCGAACACTTCAGTTGTAGGTTTGGCTTATTTTGAGGAAATTAGATTTCTCCGAAAGTCGACACAACGTATCTCTCGAGAGATACTCATCACTGAGGGATATACCACGACGAAAGAAATTGAAAACCCTAAGCTCTGCCAGTAAGTTACAGTTTGGGAACGCTGAAAAAAAAAACGGAAAAAGAAATGAGCAGCGCGCGCACCGGAAAGGCAATATGTAAGACTGGATGTCAAGACAAGGCAAGCCCGATTGACCGCCGCACGTGGATCGACCCGGAATTGCATTGCGCCCAAGATCGGCTCTAGCTCGCTCTTCTTTAAGACGAAATAAATCATTACATGTCTCGCAAAAAGGTAGCCTTACACTAAAAGGCGACCCGGGGAAGCGAAGTGAAATATGTCGCATGACATCTCGAAATGAGGAAGCCATACAAGGGCGAGTGAAAGCGTATAGTATTAACATCCGTTTTACGTCCCGCCACTGCGATATGATTATACGAGACGCGCCGTAGTGGAGAAGCTCCGGAAACTTTGACTACCCGGTGATTTTCTTTTTGTTTGCTTTTAAGTGAACCGACATCGCGTCGCACACGGGGCTCTAGCATCTTGTCTCCATCGAAATGCGACCGCTCCGGCCTGCATCGAACCCGCGACCTCCGAATCAGCAGCCGAGCATCCGCAACATCTCCGCCGAGAACGCGAGCGGGACTCTGCGTGTGTATGACGATACTCGTGCAGTGGGCACGGGAGATCGACACCCATGCAGTCGTCCTTACGAATCCCCCTTTTTTTTTCGTCTATGTGGCGCTTTCCATGCTACTTATACCGTGGCTTCATCCGTCTCCTGGAATGGCAGCGGACACATCGGCCCTGGTCACTGCCATAGCTACTGCTATCGGGGCCGACGATCAACTGCTGGGGTGACAGCTTGCTTGATTGATTGATTGATATGTGGGGTTTAACGTCCCAAAACCACCATATGATTATGACAGACGCCGTATATTGGAGAAATAAAATTTTGAGCGCCTTGGGTTCTTTCATGAGCACCCAAGTATGAGCACACAGGCCTACAGCGATTTCATCTCTTTCGGAAATGAAGCCGCCGCAACCGGGATTCGATTCCGCGACCTGCGGGTCAGCAGCCGAGTATACCTTGTAGAGGCCACCACGGCGGGGCCCACGCTTCTTGCTACACACCGTGAAAGGGCGTCATCATAGAAAGTGCTGCTCCGCGACAGTATAAAGACCGCACTTGAACGGCCAGTCTTCGGTGGGCACGGGAGAGCGGCAGCCATGCAGTCGTCGTTCTCAAACCCCTTTTTATACTATGTGCAGGTTAGTCATTGCTCAACGCTTTATTCCAAGCGTACGAGTAATACTTGCTCACTGCTTCACCCGTGCTCAAGTGTGTTGCTCCTAACAGTATGTGAATGTGTATTTGTTACAAAGCAACTTCTCGCCTGCCGTGACGTTGAAATGAATCCCAGTCCCCGTGATAGTGAAATACTAGCTGCGATTGCCGCCCTCTCTGAAAAAGTTGACACATGCCACACGAAGCTAATGAATGCTGTCCACGAACTGAACGACAATCAAAAAGCGCTATACAACACAAAGTTAGCGACGTGACGAATCTACTGACTGGTTTTGAAGCAATAGTCGAAAATATGTAATAGGTCTGAGACGGGAATCAGCTGGGAGCATAGTGTCACAAGCAGTTCAAATACAAAACGCATCAGTGCATACTGACATGCTTTGGCCGCAAATAACACACACGCACAAAGTGAAGAAACACTCAACGACAAGCACAAGCAGCATCAGTGCAGTCCAGTTTGGATGATTGAGAAGACCGTCCCAGGCGCGACAATCTTTTGTTCTGCGGAATCCCAGTCAAGTCAGCCAAAACGTGGGCCAAGTCGAAAAGCTGTGCGCCCGAAGTGCTCACAAAACAGTTTAAGCTCCAGTTATCGGATGGCGATATTTCCAAAGCACACAGACTAGGCAGCTCTAATGCCAACAAAACACGACCTAATATTGTCAAGTTTTCTTCGACGAAGCAGGAACGCGCGATATTTTCAGACATGTAAAATCAAAACTTTCGGCATAACTGTCAGGGAAGATTTTTGTAGATCGACCCGCCAGTCACGTAAGAAATTCACTGAATTCACTAAGTCAAAGGGCCAGTCACGGTTCACCGCGATATACCAGACTGATCATGAATAATAAATCGTAGGCTTACTGCGCAGTTAGCCAACTCAGTGTACGAAATAGAACCAGCCGCTAAAGAAACGCACGCGAGGGGAAACGGCGCGGAGCAACTTCGTCGTATTAAGAATCAAGAAAACGGTGTATTGCTACTCTTTACAAATGCACAAAGCCTTCTTAACAGACGCGTCGCGTAATCATCGGTCATCGATTCTTGCTCTGCTGATATAACTGTGGTAACTGAGACCTGGCTCTCCGATAAATTAAAGGACATTGAAAGCAATTACAATATATATCGTTGGGGCCGTGATGTCCGTTCAGGGGGGTGGTGTACTCATTGCTGTTTGTGATATGTTCGCGTCTTCAACTATTCCTATTGTATCGCTTTCAGAACTAGTTTGTCTAAACGTATCTATTGCGAATTGTGAATTTTCTGTGCATCTTTATACCGTCCCCCAGGTGCCTCATTTTCCTTTCGTAATGGCTTCTACGATGTCCTTATAATGGTCTTGTAGTTAGGTTTCCTAATACACCTGTATTAAATTTAGGTGATTTCAACTTTCCCACAATATTATGGAGTCATGATATTAACAGCACGAAAAATGTTTCTTCTGGTGTACGCGATTCTTTAGAATATGTGCTGACTTTAATCTTACTCAATTTGTTCATGAACCGACTCATACAACTACAACGTCTTTCAGTATTCTTGACTAAATATGTACTAGATTTCCATAATTAGTTTCTGAGTGACCTGATCTCATAAGATTAAGTGATGATTCTTTTTACCCTAAAAACAGGCCACAAAAATACAAAAAATAAAATAACACGAGACTTCAATAGAGCTGACAGAAGCTGAATACCAGCTGAATTAGAAGTATTTACAGAGGGTTATTTAATCAACTTTGATAATCACTCTGCTGAGAAAAACTGGACGCTGTATAAAGAAAAAGAATGTTTTACAAATGGTAACAGTTTGGAGATAAGATATACGCATTCAAAGACATTTTGAAACGAAAATGAAAATGACGGTGCACTAAAAACATGTAGATTCACTTGCTGCGTCTGCCTGCTGCCTGCAGACAAGTTATAGACATCGCATTGACATCGTTATAAAAATCGCACACACATCACAACTGATATATGACACGTTTCATGACAAAAGTACCTGCAGAGAGACATCCAATAAAGTCGCCGGTGAGACGTCATTTGTGTAATAAAAGGCTTTATATACGAGGTATTTTGTGTTAATGCCCTGCTGTAATTTACGATGGCAGAATATATTCGGCACCTACTTTTACCTGAAGAAAACTTGTATAGATTTTGTTAATGCGTAAATACGAGTAAAAAAAGCATGTGCACCTAATTAAAGCTTCTAAAATGGACGTTCTGCAGACATATTCGCAAGCTATAAGTTAGTTCATACAGAAGTAGCACTCTGCCCCTACGACAGAAGATTAATGGAGCTTCACCAACAC
This sequence comes from Rhipicephalus microplus, assembly GCF_043290135.1. Taxonomy (NCBI): domain Eukaryota; kingdom Metazoa; phylum Arthropoda; class Arachnida; order Ixodida; family Ixodidae; genus Rhipicephalus; species Rhipicephalus microplus. Next base: position 30,857,020 of record NC_134706.1, on the reverse strand, counting down.
CACACACAAAGCGTATACCGGGGAAATGAGAAAAAATGTCCACGAGAAAATATATAGGTTCTTAGGAAGACACTGTATACTAATAGCTTTGTCCCCTGGTGTTCTACGTGGCGAAGTATGCTTTCCTTCGCGCAAGAAAGTTTTATCAAAATTTGGCGGGCTCGGAGTAATCCGGGTACCAGCATGGGGCCGTGTCTGGGATATTGCGAAGTAAGATGTTGCTCGAGCGAGGCTATTCAAAGACGAAGATGCAGGATTTGCCAAAGTTATTTGCTCTTACCCAGATGAGACTTGAACGTGGAGACGCATTCAGCTGCCTCATCACAACAATAACAAAAAAAGAGATAGAGAAAAATAAGAATAAACAAATGCGTACTGGATTTTGCTTTTCGGAGAATCGAAGTTTCCGAGCATCTTTCGGAAATCGAAGTTTCCGAAAGATGGCGCCACGAGTGCGATTGTTTCTTTGAAAAAACAGTGGTCGGCAAGATCGCCCACGAGTCGACTCGCACAGACTCAGATTGAGCGGCCAGTATGTGCGAGTCCGGTTGAGCAATATTTTGGGTGAGTTTGAGTGAGCACTGTTGAAGAACATCTTAGTGAATCAGAGTCCGGGTGAGTCAGGTAGGGTAAAATATTGCTGAGCTTCAGACCGAATGAGCCGTAAGCGCACCGGAGAAAGTGAGTATTCGTAGATTAACCTAATTTTTACCTTACGCTTCCCGTGAGTTTACGTACACCCTAAATGCTCAATGAGGGCACAAAAAAACTCCCAAGCATTTCCCCGAGGGTGAACATGGTTAAGTGCGAATGCACGGAGTGATGCTATAAGGGGGAGTAAAGTTAAAATTCGTTGGCATTCGTCAACGTCGGCGAAACCACCGCGGTACCGTCACCTCCAACGACGGGTGCAGTGCTGGCATTCGGTTGTACTGCATTCGTTGATGATGGTAGCGTTGTCTCCGGGACATCCATCGCACGACCCACTCTCGACGGGAGACTGAGAGAGAAGGCGGGCGCGCGAGAGAGAGGGGTGCGCGCGCAGCTGCAGCGAGCGAGGAGAGCGGAGGAGCGAGCGAAGGGGGAGGGGGACTATCAGCGTCGCGTCCGTGGCTTATTCGGTAGAGCGTCGCGCTGCGGCCCGCCAAGTCCTCTTTCTTTTGAAGATAGAGAGAAGACGGCGGACGCCGCCGACGGCGGTGGTTGGTTTGGGGTCGCTTATAAAGTGTATTCACATTTAAAACAATAACGATGTAAAGTAGACCTCCAAGCCTAACTTCCAAACTTGAGCGGGCGGACTACCGTCCGTCCGCTCAAGCTTGGCTCCTTAATGGTCTAAAAATATTCTTGGTCTCAACAAACAAAGCTACAGCATTTCCGTGATGGCGCTGATGCCCTCGCTCCATTCCAGCGATGCGCTGCTCGCCATTATATTAGGCCTAACCAAAGTATCTATGCCATCGCGCGTCTCCGGTGACAGTTTAGTGAGCCGTTCTTTCTTACTTGTTAGGCAGCTTGTGATGACGTGTAGAAAAGTTATTCTTTTCATGCTCGCGTCACTCCACACACTGTTATGTAGCCAGTGAAGCCAAGCGACAACAGTTATCGTCACTGCGTGCTGTAATCGGCGTCATCATGCAAATGAAGGTTAAGCAGTGCGAGGTAGATATTAATAAAAATTTGCAGATCCCACGTAGAGTGGGAATCGATGATATGCGAAGCACGAATGAGAAAGGTTCATATGTCATTTTGAAAATCGGCACAACGTTACGAGGTGGAGGTAAACGATGCAGTACATGACTTCTGCGTCAAGATTATAATGTTCCGATGTGTCGTTTACCGTCGTCATCTATTCACGTCACGTGATACCAAATTTAGTGTTAGTGCAGCTAGCGAAACGGCCGCGAAAACGCTATGAGCATGGTATGTTGTCATTTTCTTACATGACACGCGTGTCAGTACTATTATGTTTGCACCAGTCATATATTTCGCCATCCATTGACGTCACGTTACACCGAATTTGGTAAGTGTGGAGCTAGCAAAATGGCCGCGAGCGCATCATGAAGGGCCTAATATACTCTAATGTAGTGTTGACGTGCGAGCACGCTGAGCACAGCGACACGACGTTAGAGCACTATACAGTCTGACGCCAGGCGCGACCGGCGTCCATCGGCGCGGCCCGACGACAACCGGTGCGAAATGCGACATGCTGCATTTCGCGCCGATGCGTTACCCAGACAACACTGCGTCTCCCTCTTTTCGTGACGGAGGGACGCCGGACGCGCTGAAACGCGCATGCGTAAAGCAACACAGCGCGGCGTGCGCCTGCGAGTATGGCAGGACCGGCGCCTGACGTGGCAACGCCGGCGTGACACGACGAAATGAACGCCGGCGAGAACGCGCACCGCGTCACGTCGAAATGTATTGGCGCCTTGACTGTGGCATGAAGCCATGTTCTCACATGACACGCATCTCGTAATTATTATGTTTGCACCAGTCACATACCTTCGTCTTCCATTGGCGTCACGTAATACCAAATTTAGCATATGTGAAGCTAGCGAAATTGCCGCGAGCACATGATGAGTGTGGCATGTATAGTCATGTTCTTACATGACACGCCTGTCGTGATTATCATGTTTTGATGTGTCATTTAGCTATACCAAACTTGGTAGATGTGAAGCTAGCGAAACGGCCGCGAGCACATCATGAACGTAGCATGTAGTCAAGTCGTTATTGTTTGCACCAGTCGCATACCTTTGTCATCCATTCACGTGTCGTAATAACAAAATTGCTATAAGTGAAGCTAGAGAAACGGCCGTCAGCGCATCATGATCGTGGAATGTAGTCATACAAAGTGAGCATACAAGGGGCATTCTCCAAGCTAAAATGTGAAAAAATTGTGTACTGAATTAAATACAAACACATAAACAAACTCAGAAACTATAACCTAGCTAAAGCAGGAATTCCGACATCAAAAACCTTGAAGAAAAAAGCGTCTAAACTATGCGAAGTTGACGATATGTACAGGCTACTTTCGGTTACAATGTTGAATAATGTGAGTTATTGTTAGCAAATGTACCACATATATTCTTTCATATAACATTGTTTTAAGTAGTGCATACTATGCTAACACTGCATACTGGGACTCGGCTTGATTGTCTTCAACGCTTCACCCAGTGCGACAGCTGCGCCCTTCCCCACCTACAATTCTCGCACCGTTTTCTGCTTCTTTTTGTTCTTCCCTCAAACTTCATAGAAATCTTGCAGAATATCTTTTTCTGCTTCGTCAATGAAGTTGTGGTAAAATATACAATGTTGTTACAGTCTTCCAGTTTTATTAGTTATTTTACTACACGCAAAGGCCAAGAGACCCAAGCTTCAGGAAGAATAAAAAAAAAACGTCTCTTTGTTTAGTGATCTCTCGGGATGATATCGACATCAAGAAACAGCCGATTGTTGTACTTACCTACGTTTACTTTTTTCGGAAAGGAACCTTTTCTGTGTTGTCAGGATCGAGCCATCACAAGTGAAGGCTGGGGGATGTAGAAAAGGAAGGAGGGGATGGAGGGGGGGGGGTGCGCTACAACGGAGGCAGACGTCAGGAGCCAAGCTGTCGTTTAACAAGGCACCCGTTGAAACTTCGACAATCTCAGTATCACTCCGTTTACGGATCGTGAACCGAGGCAGAACAAGTACGACAAGAAAAACTTCAAAAACGACAACAAGCGCCAAAAGACGATCTATAGCCGATCCCAAAAGTTAGAAAGAAGACCCAGGTTGGCTGAAAGCAGAACGCCTGGCTATGGTGGCCGGCGTTCTTGCTCTCCGATTCCACAAATCCTTCCCGCGGGGAGTACAATACCCGCGAGTGTCGACGTAAAACTATTTGAGTCGAAGCAAGCCTAGCCGAGACAGGTGCAGTCAAAGACGTAACTTTCGTATTGTTCGGAATATTAAAAACGACATCGTCTCAAAAATAGTAAGAAAAAAAAAGGGGGGGGGGGAAGCCCAGATTCAGAGAGAAGAACGAGAGAAAGGTCTACGGCCAGACATGAAGGCTTTAAGGACGGTCGAGTCACGTGACGACCAATCTCGATGACTCGCAGCACCAACCGCTGTCGACACGAGGACGGGCCCAAAGTGTATATAAGGCAAAGCTGAATGAACTCCCTAAACACAGGAAAGAAATGACTACATTTGAGAATAAAGGAGCGCCACAAAGCGAAACTATGTATGTATGTATGTATGTATGTATGTATGTATGTATGTATGTATGTATGTATGTATGTATGTATGTATGTATGTATGTATGTATGTATGTATGTATGTATGTATGTATGTATGTATGTATGTATACATGTATGTATGTATGCATGTGTGAAACAGACAAACAAATAGATAGATAGATAGATAGATAGATAGATAGATAGATAGATAGATAGATAGATAGATAGATCAGAGGCACGTGGCACGAAATTCGGCAAGGGATTTATCCCGGCACGATTGCTTTTCCGAGGAAACGGAAAGCGTAGCACAACTCGGCGACCGAAGTCACGCGAACAAAGCGACGACCAATCACAACAAGACTGTTGTTATCCTAAGCTGCGTCGTGAAGCGTAGTATAGCGGGAAAAGTAGAGTAAACAAAAGAGGGATAACAGAAGCCTCTTTTCCGGGAAGCTTTAGAAAAGAACAACTTAGTTTCACACTGGATTGATGAGAGCACGAAAGGGGAAGAGCGGCATTGAGCGCGAGCGAGGTTGGGTTCGGATTGCAGTGCAGCGACCCGTTTAGATGTACGAGTATATTTTAAACCGGTTTTTTTTTTTACGATACTGAAACGACAATGCACAATCTACAAAAAGTTGGGGATTTCCTTCCCCATAAGTTGCGTTACTCAAAGCGAAACTGTGTTCGCACAGTCTGCCACAAGGCAACGAAAAAAAAGGAAAAAAAAGGTAGGAGCATCGATGCATTTGGCGACTTTCCACCAATACCTCGAAACAGGGAAGCTCTTGAGCAATTGATATGATTCGAAAGGACAGGCTGGTGGACTACTTGGTAGTGCAGAACTCGGGACAGTAGCGAAAAACATCACACAGACGACGACACATTAGAAGACGGGAAACAACGGGACATGGCAGGACGGGCTGAGTTAGCGACGCGTCACGTGTCGCTCTGTCATCGTCGGTGTGACTTTCGAGCTCCTTTTCAGAGTTATGCTAT